>NW_024422574.1:9208-30899 GCF_014898765.1 Herpailurus yagouaroundi | reverse complement strand
TCCATTTCTTTCATAAGCTTTCTATAGTTTTCAGTGTATAGATTTTTCACCTCTTTGGTTAGATTCATTCCTTGGTATTTTATGGTTTTTTGTCCAACTGTAAATGGGATCTATTCCTTGATTTCTCTTTCTGTCGCTTCATTGTTGGTGTATAGGAATGATTCCTGTGTGTTGATTTTATATGCTGCAACTTTGCTGAATTCATGGATTAGTTCTAGCAGTTTTTTGGTGGAATCTTTAGGGTTTTCCATATAGAGTAGTATGTCATCTGGGAAGAGTGGAAATTTGACCTCCTCCTGGCCGATTTAGATGCCTTTTATTTCTTTGTATTATTATAGTTTCTAAGTAATTTTCTACAAATGCTTTATTTTCCCAATTAGATGTTAACCTCCTACTGCTAATGGACTGCTGCTAATTTGTTTTAAACCCCCACCTGTCCCAACCCTCACACTTCATAGTACTATGTAAATAATTATTCTTATAGGAGATCATTGGCAAGTGTTCTGGGACAGAAAAATAAGACTGGGCCTAAAAAATTAGATTTGGGCAAGTAAAATATAGAATAAAACAAAAAAAACTACCCTTAATTAATTTTTTGAGGCTTTTTATGATTGAAACCTTCAGTTTCACTACTGCAGAGAAATCATTTATAAAAAAAAATACATGAAGTATAGTTTACAAATTACCCTCATGAGAAACAACTTAAGCGAATAGTTGGGTGGAACACATGCAGTCTTTTCTGTGAGTAGGGATGACTAAATGTAAGTTCACAGTGACTGTTTGTCAATGTGAATCTACTCAGAGTAGAGACCTACCAGTGAAAGATTAGAATATTAATTTCCACGTGCCTTGAACTCTTCTGTCTCTTGGGAGCATATCTGCTGACATAGGACTTGACACCAAGGCCACCTGAATTAGTTCCTTCTAAAATGACAGGGAAAAAAACCTAGTATCCCTGCTCTTTTTGTGTACCAAAAGGTAATGCCCTCAACTGTCAATATATCCAGAGTAATGTAGGGTTCTGTGAGAATTTTGCAAAAATCGAACCATGATCAACTTTCCCAAAGAGATTACAGAAATTAAAAATGGGTACTTTTTTTTTTCAGAAGGAAATTTTTTAAAGGAAAAAGGGAAAAAATAATGGCAATGTTGTTCTATAGATCTTCAGAGAAAGCAGCAAATATCACCATATTCTAAAAAAGAAATTTGTTTGATCTTTTTATAGAACTTTAATTTATTCTTATAAAAATTACACTTAATTTCAAAAAGAATAAATCTTTCATATCTGTATAATATGAAAAAATAAAACTACCTGCAACCTTACTATGAACTGATAACCACTGTTTTAGAATTGCAGATTTTTTTCTCAATTTATTTAGATCTAGAACTGCATCTACATCTGTGTCCTTCCACCAATGAGTTCTCTGTATAAATCCTGGAAGTGACCTCAGACCTTATATAATTTATTATATGTTTTCTTCTACATAAGGCTGTGTAATGAAACATTTCTTCATTGTGGCAGAAAAGGTTCACTAAGTTCCAAAGATTTGAGCTCCTTTTCCCAGAGTAGAGTTGTTGGGACACAGCTTCCTAGCCAGAAATTACTCAACTCTTTTTCAGCAGTGTGGACCCACATCACTGGTTTTGGTGAAGCAGAACAGGAGCTGAAGCAATTTGCCAAATCTGGGATAAAGAGGTTAAGTATCTGTGTGCCTTTTCCACCCTTTTATTCCCTTCTAAGTTGTACTTGGAGGCCATGCTTGCATTGCCTTCCATTGTCATGAGTGAAATATGACCTCTTAGTAGCCTGCTGGTTCCAGGAGGGGAATAAAAGATACATGGAGCAAAGCCACCCCAGCTTCCCCATAATGGGATTCTGCACAATGAAGCAGAGCTGCCTCACCGACCTGAGATCTTATGATTGAGAAATAAATGATTATTATTATATTGCATTAAGTATGTTTCACAGAAGCCAATGTGCCTAAAGTATATATAATTGAGTCTAAGAAGAAAGATGCATCTCAGAAAGAACTGTGGATGTGGTTTTGACAAATGGCCTTGGTTGGAGTCAAATACACCGATCTTTGAGAAAACTGTATTGGTAAAACAACCCCAGCCTGGACTAAAAGAGACTGAGACTATATGAGATACAAAGTGACCTCTCAACTTTCTTTAGGCAGGAAGCAGGCTGAGAAAGTGAGTCAGGATTCAAGAATGGTATCTTCTCCAATGTCCTTTTGAGAAATGGCCAAGGAAGAGAATGTAAAAGAAAGGATCTCAGTCTCACCCACAGAGGGCTTTGTCAGCAGTTCTTGAGAATAGTGGACTAGGTAGAAACTTCTAAGAATCAGGATTTAGGCCGAATCAAGCAACATCTTCCCTCAGAGGGACATGGCAATACATGTACATGGGCTTTCAAGAACTGCTAATGGACTGCTGATTGCTTTATGCGTCTCATCCTCCCCTTTTTCAAATGGGACTGTTTATTGTAGTTATCCAATCCTTAGTCCATTATTGTATTTTGGATGAGGTAAATGAGGTAATTTGTCTATTTAGATTGTGGGTCTTTGAATCAAGAGAAGGCATGTGTAGACCTGATGTAGGTCATAAGATCCTTGACTTTGAGTCTAATGTTATCAATGGATGAGATTGGTTGGGGGGGGACTTGACATGACATATGAGTACTACTTGCATATGAGAGTAATATGAATAATTGTAAACAAAATAGAGAGTATTGTTATAGATTATATTATTGTTTAAAATGATTCACTTTCCTTCCCCTCCCCCATGGGTTTCTGTTAAGTTTTTCAGGATCCACATAAGAGTGAAAACATATGGTATCCGTCTTTCTCTGTATGGCTTATTTCACTTAGCATCCCACTCTCCAGTTCCATCCACGTTGCTACAAAAGGCCATATTTCATTCTTTCTCATCGCCACGTAGTACTCCATTGTGTATGTAAACCACAATTTCTTTATCCATTCATCAGTTGATGGACATTTAGGGAAGGAAAAAAAAAAGAAGAAAAAAGAAAAGGAGGTTAGAGTGGGAGAGAGCAAAAACATAAAAGACTCTTAAAAACTGAGAACAAACTGAGGGTTGATGGGGGGGTGGGAGGGAGGGGAGGTGGGTGATGGGTATTGAGGAGGGCACCTTTTGGGATGAGCACTGGGTGTTGTATGGAAACCAATTTGACAATAAACTTCATATATTGAAAAAAAAAAAGATTCACTTTCTTCCCTTATCTTTACCTTTCCATGTGAGTACTTCTCTGCACTTTAACCATGGGCTTGGCCATATGACTTGTTTTGACTGGTGATCTGTTAGCAGGCACGATGCAAGCCAGTGCTTAAAATATGCTTGAGTTGTGGCTCTTGCTCTTTAGGCTTCTGCCATTGTCATGAAAAAGGCGGGCCCTCAATAATCCCACCGGTCTCAGGAGAAGAATAGGAGATATATGGCGGATAACTACTCCAGTGACAGCTATCTGAAACAAAGCTACTACAGGTCACCACCAAAACTGAGCAAGAAAAAAAGGCTTATTGTTGTATTCCATGTTACTTTAAGGTTGTTCTGTGAAATATCTGTATGGCTTTGTCTCTTATCCTTTGTTAAAATGTCATCTTCGTAGTGACTGACTCACCCTAATTAAAATGACAACTCTCATTCCAGCCCAATACACTTTCTCCCTCTTCCCTGGTATTTTTCTCCAGAGTATTTGCCATCTTCTAATATTCCATATAATTTACTCATTTGTGGGGTTATCATCTGTCTTCCCCAACTACAATATAAGCTCCATTAAGTAGGAATTTTTTACTATTTTCTTTACTGTTGTATCTTCAACACCCAGAACGTTGCCTGGCCCAGTAGGTACTCAATATTTTTTGTTAAATGAATGCATGAACTAATATGTACATAAAAATATCAAAAATAAGTACAGAAAAATTTAATAGTTATCTCTAGTTTCTGCGACTATGGATGTTTTTTCTTTATATTTTCTGTATTTTCCAAATTATTCAAAATAAGTATATATGATTTATTTCATAAAAATAAAACTTTATTTAACAAAAAATTGTTTTCACTAGACATAGATATTTCAGGGTTTTTTCCTGCTCATTTTAGTATTATTGAGATCGTCCATTTATCAGTAGTCATGATTTTTGTCCTAGCATAGGATCTATAGGGAAAAGATGGTTCAAAAAAGAAGGCAAGTGGGTCAAGAGGAGAATGTTGATAAGCTGAGAGTTGAGAATTGAGTCTGGGTATAACAGCCAGAATCTAGGGACACACTGGACACAAAAACTGAAACTCACAACCCAGAAATCCATTTCATAAGTCTCTGTACGAATCTGAGCAAACTTCATTTTTTCAAATCATCCTTTATTTCACTTTTAAGACATTTTAATGAATTATTTTATTGTACCTATACATTGAAAAAATATTCATTAATTTTGAGAGAGAGAGAGAGAGAGAGAGAGAGAGTGCACAAGCACTGGGAGGGGCAATGAGAGAGAAGAGAGAGAACTCCGAGCAGGCTCCATGCTATCAGCGGGGAGCCGACTCAAGGCTTGACCCCACAAACCATGAGATCATGACCTGAGCTGAAATCAAGAGTCGGATGCTTAATCAACTGAACCAACCCAGGTGCCCCTTATTGTACCTATACATTTATGATAAAGGTACATTAAAGAATCGGATAAATAAACCTTGGTTAAGAAGTGTCATTGTTCTCTATGGTACCAGTCAGTATGCTGATACAATCATAGCATTCATGATACTAGTAGTATGGTTGGGTGTTTGGCAGATTATTAAACACCTTTCTGAGGAGCTGGAGTAATTGCATGAAGTTTCTCTCCCTAGAGTGAACGATAGCTTCAAGACTAAAATGACCACGAAAAAAGAAGATGCTGGCTATGCAGCATGGAAGAAAGCCATTGGGTGATGTGTTTCCTCCATTCACCTATCCCACTTTCTCTTTCCATTTTCACCTCAATTGGAAGATTGGAGAGGCTGAGCAGTAAATTCTGAGTCCCAGCACCAGGTAAGTTTTTCTAAGAGGAAAGTAGTTTATCTTGCTCCATATGAGTTTCTTGTGACTCACAGGCTGTACCAGGACTATGGATGAAGGTAATATAACTTAGAAGTTAAGAACATGGTGACTTGGAGAAAGATGAATTTGATTTGAATTGCAGCTCTTCCACTTACTAACAATATTGCCTTGTTAAGTAGCTAACTTTTCTGAACCTTACTTTTATCATTTTTAAATGGAAAAAAAAACAAGAATTAAATGAGATGTCTTTTAAAGAGTGTTCAGTATTGGATCACTATTGAGCACTTAACAAATTGAGCTGGTGTTCTTCGTACTACTAATACTATCATTAAAATTTTCATAATACTTGTTTAGTTAACTAGTAGGCAGGCTGGCATGCTGGACTTCTGGAAAATGAAGAGAAGGAGAACTTGCAAAAAATAATTAAAAACTATTATGCCTAAGATTCTCAGCTTTCTACTAAATGATGGCTGTTGATTACATTGTCATTTTGAAATATAACATCAGAGCATTACTGTATAGATACTACAACGTCATAAAATTTGGTACATCTTGACTTAAATAGTGCTACACTGGCTCAAGGTATTCTTTGACACTTATAGCATGCAATACCATTCCTGAATCCCAACCAGGGTGATCAAATCTACATATTTTATTTTTTCAAGAATAAAAATACCACCAAAAAAACTTAGAGCACCACTGGGTTGGAGGATCTAGAAATTTCCCCTGATAAGCATGTAAAACATAAAATTCAGTGGATGGGCAGCAGAGAGTTATGAAACACCACCATAGACTGTGAAAAAATAATATCAGGGGAAGGCTAGCTGATTCATATGACACATTTGCTTTTTATCAAGATTTCCTCCGATTAAGTATATGGTGATGATTATTGTAAACATCCATTTGATATTGAAACAGCTGTTGGCATCCTGAAGGAACCAGCCATCGCTCCCTCCACACTGTGCCTTTTCTGCCCTACTGCTCTGTTTTGTTTTTGAATCTAGACTCATTACATTAATAGCTCAAAACCTTCTCAGGCGTGTTAAAAATAGATTGTAAGAGAATTGAAAGCAGTGTTTTCCTCCTCCCTCCCACTCCTTTTCTCAACTGTAATATAATGGCACTCCTCAGAAACAGTCCACGGAAATCAGGATTTTCTCAGCGGCTTGTGTGGGAAATGGAGACTATTGTGAGCAAGCGTTGCAGCCCACTGCTTGTCAGGAAGTGGTTTTTAGAACCATTAAACGAACACCTTCCATTGTCTACAGAGGTTGAAAGTCCAATGAAATCTCCTTATTTCTATTTCTAAACCAACTAGGTGACGGTTAATACATTTAACCCTTTCCATTGTAGAGTCTCAGGTTTATTGAAGGCTTTTTCTCTCAGTGATTTTTAACCTTTTTGGATTCCTGGACTCCTCTGAGAATCCAGTGGGATAGTTCACTCCTGTGTTCATTTTGCAGGGGATCTTTGTTCTTCCCCTGTTCCCACCCCTCATGTGGAGTTGTTCTGTAGCCCATCTGAGAAATTAATGATCAAGGGAAAAGCTGGAAAGGAGAGAAAGCAAGACTCTCCCTTCTCCCATGGCAGTCCATTGCATGTTTCTCATTTTTCTCTGCAAATTTACTTAAAAAAAAGGGAGGGGGCTGAGTTCTACTGACAATTTTAAAAGCTATTAATCATTTTTATAGTCTCATTTATTAAAGTGATAGTTTATAGGCTTAATTTTTCCCTACCATAATAAAACTACAAAATTAACATAAAGGTGTATACAAAAGAGTTAGGCCAAGAGGGTAGAGAAGGAATAGGCTGTTTAACCTGGGCATTACTGTTGTTGCACTCTCTAAACATTTGAAGGGCATTTGTGGAGATGTAGCAGCCACTTAATTATCATTTTATCTTGCTTCAGAAGGAATTTGCAGAAGAAGGTTGTTTTCTTTTTGAAACATGTTTTGATTATATTTAAGATCCTAAGATTTTGGTGTTTAACAATGGAATTGGCTGACTTAGAAGATGAGGAGTTGGCTGTCATGGGCATATTCAAGACAAGGATGTTGCAGTATCTGACGGGAGTATTAGAAAAAGCATTTCTGTTTTCTGTGGCTAGATAACCTCTACAGCACATTTACATCAGAAATTCTACCAAGAATTCTACCAAGAATTTAAGTGGTCCATAGAAAGAAAATTTTTGAGATGTCTTTTCTTTCATTTTCGTTTTCCCTGTGGAAGTACACCCAAGAGAATGGTTTTAATTAGTGCTGAGATGGAGTTTCAGCTTTCCAGTATCACTTATTTTCTGTGTGGCCTTGGATATCTATATCTATGATGCTCTTCCATGAGAACTATGGCCTCTTTTACAATATCTTGAACATAAAAAAAAATGTCCTATTATCCACTGGGAATTGATTGCTGTCGTTTAGGGAGAATGAAACCGTAGTCTGACATTCAGGGAAAGAGTACGTTTGAATTAACTGTCTTATCAAGAACTTTCTGTCATTTTTCCCTCAAGCATGCTCATTAACTACTATTTGAGAGTTTATACTTAAAATTTTGCTTTTCTCATCTAAGACCGTATTATCTGCTGTTATTTGTGTTGAATGTATAAGCTGTGAATTGCCAGATTGAGAAAATGTGATAACATTTAACATCCAGTATTATTTTTCAGACGAACTCCTTGTGACAAAGGCTCTGCACAGTCTGGGATTCCTTATACTGAAATTTTCTGACAGCCCTAACTTTGGCCTACGTATTAGTCAGCTCAGGCTGGCATTACAAAATACTATAGAGTGGGTGGTTTAAACAATATCAATTTATTTTCTCACAGTTCTGGAGGCTAGAAGTCTGAGATCAGGGCGTTAGCATGGTCAGGTTATGGTGAGAGCTCTCTTCCTGGATTCCAGATGTCCCCCTTCTCACTGTGCCTTCCCATGACCTTTCCATAATGCATGTGTATGGAGAAAGAGAAAGCGAGAATTTTCCTCTTATATCTTCAGTCCTACCAGATGAGGGTTTCACCTTTATGATCTCATTTAGCCTTAATCATCTCCTAAAAGCCCCATCTCCAAGTACGGTCACATTGGTGTTAGGGCTTCAACACAGAAATTTGGGGAAGACACAATTCACTCCATAGTAGTATAGCATATGTTTGTTCTGGACCCTGTGCAGACTTTCAGATACATATAAATGAAGGAATGGGAAAGAATTTCATTATAACATGATCTTACCTGTGATCTACTCTTGTGACATGGACTACATAAAATATCCAATATAATTAGGATAGTTAAAAGTGTGTGTGTGTGTGTGTGTGTGTGTGTGTGTGTGTGTGTGTGTAAGAGAGACAGAGTCAATAAGAATTTTGAAACTATTTGCTAAGTACAGTGTATAGTCAGGGATGATAATAGCTTTTCTCCCCTATAATAACAAACAAACAAATACCAGAAAGATATTTACTTTGCCCTCAGGGGGTTGGAATTTAATTGAGGAGCTAAGAACTAAAAACCATCCAAATGAAAAGTACATTAAAAAGAAAAGCTCATATATGTTAAGTACTGAGTAACTGGATCAGAAAAGAAGTACAGTTAATGTTCAGAGATTCATTGTGATGCGAGAAGATGAGGGAAGATTCTGATATCAGAGGATGTATGACATCAGATGACATAAGTGGAGAAGGAAGTTTAGGATATGGGGGTGGGGGGATCAGAGAAGTTTCCTTAGAAGAGATGATGGCTTTCATCTAGGGAAAAAATTGGGGTAAGGGGAAGAGCATTTCAAGCAGAGGGCACAGCACTAAAAAAGAGCACACTCAGTGTGTGTGGCAAACCACAAGCAGTTACCATAACTGGATGTGGAGCGTGAGGCACAGGGCGGAGAGAGAAGAGGTAGACTAGCTGCTCGGAGGTCATATCACTAAGGACTCTATGGCCATAATTGACTCTACAGATCAACACTGCCCCTTTCCTTTCTGTTATCCCTGGTGGTTCATACTGGCCTTCTCTGTCACAGGGATTATGGCAACAACTTCCTCTTCTAACATCTCTCTCATCTCCCCTCCACCCTGCTTAGAGAGCTTTCTAAAAGGCAGATCTGATTTTGTCCTTTCACTGCTTATGTCCCTGGAACAAACCTACATTCCCTAGGCCCTGCCTACTGCTTCGCTCTCAATTCTTGCCGATTCTTTCCATAACAGTCAGCTTTCTGTCCTAGCCATACCAAAAAGCCTGCGATTTTGTCTTGTCCAACCCTTGGTTATGTTGCCACCACTGCCTGGAATGGCCTCCATACCTACCTCCTTTTAACCCCCAGCTCAGAGATCACCCTCTCCATGATGGCATTCCCAACCCCCTTTGCCCCCAGGTGGATCTGGCCATACTCTTTTTTACGCCTAACTTTATCTATAGGTGCAAATACTATTATTGTAGCTTAGTATGGAGATGGATACAAGAGATGTTGAGAAAGTCAAATCAACAAGATTCAGTCAGAGAACGGATGTGGAGGGAGGAAGGATTTGAAGTCTGGAATCACTTCTGGGTTTCTTTCAGAATTAGAATATTGTATGTCATAGAGAATATAGAGCGAAGGATTTGGAGAAGGAAAGACAATGATTTCCATTTTGGTGAGGTTACATTCATGTTGCCTGTGGAGAGCCAAGGTGAGATGAGCTACAGATCATCAGATATATGTGCCTGGAATGCAGGAAAAAGATCTGGAGGTACACATTTGGGAATCAATACATAGGCAGCAGGTAAATCTTTAGGCATGAATGAGATTATTCAAGGTGAGACTATAGCGTGAAAGGGGAAGAGGGAAGTGGATGTGTGGTGACTGAGAAAGAAAGCAGGGTGGAAAATTGCACCATATCATTCTTTTTCCATTTTCCCCATCATTTTGGCCCCGGGGACCACAAAGATAACAGTGCAACTTAATAAAAGCTCTATAAACAGAAAAGATATGTTTGCTATTCAGGCCCTTAGGCCACTCCAAGGTAAGTGAAATGGTGAATCTTAGAAACCTCCCTGTGATCTATCCTGACAATGACAATGGGGAAATCTCTCTAACCTCATCATATGTGATTGTGTGTAATACCAGTGTATGTATAATTGTGTGTACAGTTATAATTCAATATTAAAAAAATTAGTTATATTAAAATAGGACTTTGAGTTTTGGAGCACTTCTGGTTATTAAAACTTAATGCCTTAAATAATTTAGAAACTACTGAACAGGAATATCTCTGAATGTGATTCTTAGATAGCAATTTCTTTTTCCAAGTTAAAATGTGAACAAACACATAGTACATCTTACAGCAAGAGAAAAGTTAAGAGTGGACATATTATTCAAAAGATTGTCTGTTTTCTTTACCAAGAAGAAAGAAATATCTTTTTAGTCACAGGAAGAGAGTATAGGGAGTGCATGATCATAATGTATAGATGAATTATGACAAATGAAGGTGATAGGAGAATTCCCTTGAGTCAGGTGTCTGGTGAGTTAAATCATGCAAGCTATCTGTGATGGTTGACACATGATTTGGTGCAGGCATTTCTTAGTACTAATATTTTTCATGCTCCCTCACACTTATTCAAACACTGCAGAACTTCCTTACCAGCAATAGGAGGAGTTTTTAGCTTGCTAGAGTACTATATTTCACTCAGTACTGATCAATAGAAACAGTACCATTTTCCGCATCTGAGATGTGAAAGCTGATCTCCCTTGTCTAAGGCCCCGGGCAGGGGCCTACTTTTCTACAATGGGTCAATGAACAGGCGGGAGAGAGGGAGGAGGCCACAGCTTCTCAGCTAGAACAGTTAAATCAATCTTGGCAAATCGAGTAACATGCCTCAACCAGGCTACTCTTATCTCCATGTGGTCAATTAGAGAAAAATCTCATGAGGAAAGAGAAGAAAAAAAAAGAATGATGTAATTTCTTTTCTAGCCTCCTTGGCATGATTCATATGAATATTCATTATTACACATGGGAGGTATATATATTATCAGATCTGGGCTTAAATATAGAGGCACCTTTGTAAGGAAAGAATAATTCAACATAAACTTTGTATTTGTCTTAAGGAGGCATGAAATATTCAGAGCTCATATAAATATGGGACATAGGCATATGCCACACTGTTTTCAAATGTTTATTTTCTGCTCTATTCCCATAATTGTCTGATTTTGGCAGTAACTATTTTTGTCTTAAAGTGAAAACATGCTTTTGATACAAGTAAGAAAATTATGTGCAGTAACTTCAAGTTAATTTTATAATAAGAAATATGTATTAGCATTAGGTAATATAATTAATTTTTATGATTTTATTTTTTAACTAGAAGTCTTTAAGAAGGCTATGCTTTTGTCTTCATTGCACTACTTAGTTATTTTTATAAAAACAAAGATTTTCCACGTCACATTTTCAAATATCTTAGGAAAAGAAATTTTCAAAAGGATTTTAAAGCATTGACAAATATGTGGCAAATTTTATTTTAAGCATATTTTTAAAATATCTATTTTACTGATGAATAAATAGGAGATATTTAAATGACATTTCAAAGTTAGACTAGAACTAGAAAGAAAACTGGGACATACTTTTAAGTTCTCTTTAACCCTGACCTATCCTACTACAGACCTATATGTGAGCTCTGCTTGGATGTCTAGTGTCTCTATTTAATATGTTACAAGTGGAACCTATCATTATTTTCTCCCAAACCTACTCCTTCACTACTCTTCTTCATCTTGGACTGTGGTATTACCATTCATCCAATAACTTAGGCCAAAATCTTGGATTCATCTTTTATTTTCCTTCCTTCATTTATCCATCTTTCAGCAAATCCTGTTAGTTCTACTTCTAAATATGTAAATAGAATTTTTTGATATTCCATTGCATTCAACCTAGTGTAGGGCACCAACACCTCTCATTGAGATCATTGCAGTAACCTCCAAATGTCAAGTGTGTGCTAAGTTCAATAATTCAAGCTATCTCATTGTTATTTTTGCCCTTCTACAATCTATTTTCCACTCAGTGGCCAAGTAGTATTTCCTGAACCAAACAAACAAACTCAGAACCAATCACTGATCCATGTAAAAGTCTCTGCCTTTAGAAGAAGTCTTCTTAACCTGGCCTATACACCCTGCATGATCTGTCCTCTGCTTTTCCCCTCTAGCTCTGTCTCTTCTATTCTCCCAGTAGTACAAGTACTTTCTTTTTTTTTTTTTAAATTTTTTTTTCAATGTTTTTTTAAATTTATTTTTGGGACAGAGAGAGACAGAGCATGAACGGGGGAGGGGCAGAGAGAGAGGGAGACACAGAATCCGAAACAGGCTCCAGGCTCTGAGCCATCAGCCCAGAGCCCGACGCGGGGCTCGAACTCACGGACTGCGAGATCGTGACCTGGCTGAAGTCGGACGCTTAACCGACTGCGCCACCCAGGCGCCCCAAGTACTTTCTTTTTTTTTTTTTAATTTTTTAAGTTTATTATTTTGAGACAAAGATAGAGTGTAAGTGGGGGAGAGGCAGAGACAGCAGGAGAGAGAGAGAATTCCAAGCAGGCTCTGCATTGACAGGGGCCCAAACTCATCAATCACGAGATCATGACCTGAGCCAAGTTGGACACTTAACCAACTGAGCCGCCCGGGCACCCCAGACAAGTGCTTTCTGATTTGCTCACCACTTTATCCATGGCAGAGTTCTGAGCATGAGAGTAGACACTCAATACACTTGTCAAATGCATGAACAAATATTTTATATATTTTTCTGAGCCTAAATGAAGTTCTCCTAAGGCTTTGGTGCTAAGCAGAGCTCAGATTAAATCCTTACATGGGTGTTCATTTGAGATTTTGGTATCAATAATCACTGAATGAAAGCTTAGGGCAGTCAGGGTTTGCTTTGCAACCTGTGCTGTGCCCCTTCCTTGACATTTCCTGTAGACTTAGCTACACCTGGGCTCTGAGATCAATCCTGAGTTAAGATAGGAGTGATTCAAGGGCCTGGCAGGTGACTCAACTTGACGGTTCCTTCCTATCAGTACCACTATGACTTTGTGAATTTCTGCCTTCTTTCTTTTTTTTTTTTTCAACGTTTATTTATTTTGGGGACAGAGAGAGACAGAGCATGAACGGGGGAGGGGCAGAGAGAGAGGGAGACACAGAATCAGAAACAGGGTCCAGGCTCTGAGCCATCAGCCCAGAGCCCGACGCGGGGCTCGAACTCATGGACCGCGAGATCGTGACCTGGCTGAAGTCGGACGCCCAACCGACTGCGCCACCCAGGCGCCCCAATTTCTGCCTTATTTCTAAGCCCAGGTTCATATCTTGATCCTTGTTTTGTTACTGGATTTTAGCCTACTTTCTTCTGCTTCAACAACTGCTCAGTAATCCCCTTTTTCCAATTCCAGGATCAAACTATACTAATGTCCACTTGAGGTGACCTGTATTCAACTTTGTACCATATTGGAATCATCATAGATCTCTTCTAAAACTGATTTAGGATCCTAGCTGAGATCCCATAGTACCAAAGCCATCCAGAAGAGAATGAGTGAACAGTCATAATGTTGAAACTAAGCCTTTAGAAAACACCCAAAGCTATTTATGCATAAATCATGTGAAATCTCTTACGTGCAATTAAAAAACAATTACAACAAAATCCCATGGTGTTCAGTATTTGCATAGTTCCAAAATAGTCCTATTTCCTTTAAAGAGAAAAACCTGAGTGGGGAAAGCTACACGGTAATATATTTATTCCATATGTAATCATTAACAACATTTCACTATGGCCCATTTTTGGGTAAGTTGTCAATACCTCAGGATCTCCAAATTAAGGGGATTAAAAGGAAACTGATTCTAGTGAAGGTGTATGGCCTACAAAAAGCTGATGTAGGAAACAAATTAACTTATTTTCAGAGCTAATCCTTTTAAGCTTGAAGGAAAACCTACCTCACATTTCTTAATCAGTATCTTCTGTAAAGCTTCTTCCCTGACAGAGATAGGAATTTGGGAAGGGATAAAGTGAGCTGTCCTTTCCAACACTACAGCTAAGATTTTCATCTTGCTAGGGTCTGCAAAGCACTCTCAAACTCAGCAGGAAAATATTGAAGTTAAGTTTTGCTATCCCTTCTGATTTTATCAGATTTTCATGCCACAGAGAACAGTGAACAAGCTAGAGAGGCAGAGATAAATGAAAATTCCCTTTGGTGAAGGGAAAAAGCAATCACTACTAGTTTTGTAGTTTTTTTAAATTTTTCTGCTGATGACAAAAGGAAATGGTGTAGTACTTTGTGGGTAACTATTGTGTCATAAGGGAAACATGCTATTTAATTTACTTGTAGATAAAGTGTAAATTAATAAATTATAAATGAATCTCTTTTTATCAACCGTTGAATATTATATAACCCTATCATTTTAAGTTTTTATCCCTCTTTTTCTTGAGGAAAAGAATAAGAACCCCAAGAAATAACCCTTTGATGCTTGTATTATCTGCTTGGGCTGTCGTAACAAAATGCTATAGACTAGGCAGCTTAAACAACAGGAACTTATTTGTCACGGTTCTGAAGACTGGAGGTCCAAGATCAAGGTGCCAGCTGGGTCAATGTTTGATTAGTGAGAACCATCTCTTTGGGTTGCAGACAGATACCTTCTTGATGTGTCTTCTTATGGTCTTTCTTTAGTATATGCAGGTGGAGAGAAAGACATAAAACAAGCTCTCTGGTATTTCTTCTTATAAGGGCACCAATCCCATCATGAGGGCCCCACTCTCGTGACCTCATCTAAATCTAGTTACCTACAAAAGGCATATCCCAAATATTATCACATTGGGGGTTGGGGCCTCAATATATGAGTTTAAAGAGGGACACAATTCAGTCCAGAGCATTCAAACCCTAGAGCCCCAAAAATGCATGTCCTTCTCACATGCAAAATATATTCATTCCATATTCACAGCCCTTAAAGTCCTAATTTATTTCAGCATTAGTTTTAAAGTCCAGAGTCTCATCTAAATATCATCTGAATCAGTTATGGATGAAACCTGAGGTATGATTCATCCTAAGGCAAAATTCCTCACCAGTTGTGAATCTGTGAAACTAGCCAAGTTATGTGCTTCCAAAATACACTGGTGAGACAGGCATAGGATAGACATTCCTGTTTTGAAAGAAAGAAACAGGAAAGAAGGAAGGGACTGGGTTCCAAGCAAATCCAACACCTAGCAAGACAAATTTCATTGGATCTTAAGGCTTGAGAGTAATCCTCTTTGGCTTCATGTCCCACCTTCCAGGTCCACTGGGTTGGCAGGGTCACCCCCATGTCTCTGCAGGATGACCCTGCTCCTTTCACATTCTTATTTTCAGTAATGTGTTCCTCATTTTCATTTGTGTCTTGACAAGAATCACCCTTAAAATCCATGATTCTAGCATGTGCCTCAAAACTCCTCCAATCACTATCATCCAGTCCCAAAGCTGCCTCCACATGGTTAGGTATTGTTACAGCAGTACTTTTTTTACATAAAATAATTTTATGAGACCTTTTGATAATGACACCTGGGAAGTTACAGTCATCAAGATGATTTTAGAAAATCTCCTATTAATTTGTACATACCCAGAGCCAAATGAACATTGCAAGAATAAAATTAATCCAAACCTGAAAAAATATTATGGATTTCAAATAAAGTATTTTTATCCAAATAATAGGATCTGTGCCTACAGAATGATGTAAAATTGGGACCACTACTATTTTATTTCCTCATTGATTAGCATTTAAAAATCAAATTTAGGGGCGCCTGGGTGGCGCAGTCGGTTAAGCGTCCGACTTCAGCCAGGTCACGATCTCGCAGTCGGTGAGTTCGAGCCCCGCATCAGGCTCTGGGCTGATGGCTCAGACCTGGAGCCTGTTTCCGATTCTGTGTCTCCCTCTCTCTCTCTGCCCCTCCCCCGTTCATGCTCTGTCTCTCTCTGTCCCAAAAATAAATAAACGTTGAAAAAATAAATAAATAAATAAATAAAAATAAAAATCAAATTTATATGTGCACATAGTTAAATGAGTCAATTAATCCTATAAGATTTATTAAGGTAAGCAAAGACTTCATTTCCCCCCTTATATTTGGGGGAAGCTGGTTATGTTAATAGATGATAACAGTTGATAAAAGAAGGCAGAGCTAATTAACTCCTGTTTTGCTTCTATTTTCTCTAACATAAATAATGGTTTTAAAATGGGAACGTACTTATTAAATAACATGAAAAATATAATCTATTGTAGGTTAAGATGCAAAGAGAAAATAACAGCCTACTTTAGATGAATTCAAGTGTTAAAGCCTTAACAATTATATCTAAGGATGCTGAAGAAACTTTTTATGTTCATTTCAGAATTCTTTGAAATTCCATGTAACCACTGAAAAGGGGAGAGTGAGAGAATGAGAGATATGGAGAAAGAGTAGGTCTATGATAGGTAAGTGTCCTAATTTTTTTTAAAGAGGGAAATGCCTGGTTAAATTCTTAAGAGGATTTTCCAAATTCATGAGCATTTAGAAGCAAATGAGTGGTCACTAAAAGCCAGTCTGATTTTTCTCTCCGTGGATTCCCAGAATATACAGTGTATAGGGGAATATAGTTAGTAGCATTGCTTTATTTTCTCTGCTCAAAACTCTAGCTGCCAACATCCCTTCAGCTTCATCCAAGGACTTCTCAAGAAATCTCTTTTCAATAAGTTTGGAAACACATGGTATAGTGATGATACAGGTAGGCTTCAGTAAACCATTTGAAAACATCAGAATGTCTTTGTGACTAATATGGAGAAATATAGGCTGAATGATAGCACCGTGCAGTGATCCTGTGGTTATGTGAGCTGTCATACTTTCTTCCTCCCTTCCTCACCTATAAAAAGGTATCAACCACCAAGAGAACTGAGTGAATCACAACTGTTGAGATTTCAGGCATCAAGGAGGAAATGGGGAGACTTTTTTTGCAAGGGTATTGTTGGCATCCCCTCAAATAATATCAAGTTGGCAACTTCTTGGTTATAGTTTCTGAGGACAGTATCCCTTGAGTAAATATCTTGAAAGCCACAAAATGAGCTTTGCAAAGAATGAGAAAAGCAAAACAAAGGAGTGTTTCATATTTAAGATTTAAATCTCTGTTCTTGGACCTGTGCCTAGTTCTAGCAAAACAGCAATATCTATCCAACAAATCTCATACAGACTATCTACAGAAATGTTGATTTTCCAATTGAATTATAAATACATAATTGAAAAACTACTTTATTCTTCTTATACTTCTTTTTAAAAAGCTCTTTAAAAAGTTAAATGTGCTTTATAAGTGTCATCTCAGAAAACTTCTCATTTTAACCATGGAAGATAGTTTTCTTTTATTATAATATTTTTACAAATGGAAAATAGAACATTGCAAAATACGTGAGTTGACCAAGATGACTAAATGAAAAAAACTGGCATAGGATCAACATTTCTCCTCTTCTTTTCTTGTGTAAATCTCACTAACCTTTTTTTCTTAATGAAAGTTTTCCTTAACAAGTATTTATCCAGGGGACACTGGCATACAAAATGCTTTTTCATTGTGATATATTGCTATATTTATGGAAGTCTTGCGTCTATGCTCTGACAATTTTCAAAGAGGAGAAAAAGCAGTTTGGTTCACTATTTAGGGTGTTACTGCTTGGTTGTGCAGTTTTAATAAATCCTACCGTGTTGTGGTTCAGCTTTATTTAGTTTTGTGCTCACCCAAACTCTTGAGAATAAACCAAATGGCTCTCTCTCTCTAGTGCTGTTTTAGCTCTGTGCCTTGAATGGAAATTAAATGCAAATGCTTTCATTGCACTATCCCCTTGTTAATTTATCACATGTTTAAACACAGCAACATATTGGAAAACCTTGTTATTTCGTAATCTTCAGATTCTTTGCACAATGATATTAAGAACAGAATAATGAGTAAAGATAAGCCGATGGGAAGCACATGTCTACAGGGCAACTGGCAGCAGTCCCACAGCCATTAGTCTGTGGTATCTGGTGAAACTGCTAGAGTCAGCTTGCACTCCAACTGCATGACAGAGCAAAAAAGAAGGAAGAAAAATATCCCTGAAATTAAAGGAGGTGAGCCTTGAAAGCACCACTTTCAGGCCTTAATTATGCTCTCAAATAGTTTATTCTCTCTTTTAAAATGTATGGTCTGATAAAACTCATGCTCTGCAGCAGATTTTTAGTTAAAAGTTAATAAGGGATGATGATGATGGTGATGATGATGATGATGATGATGATGATGATGATTTTAGTAATGCAGTAACAATACATAAGGCCAACTTCTAGGTGAAGATGAAATTAGAGAAGTGTTTTTCAGGATGAAGAACAAGATCTTGTACTAGAGAACACCCAAAAAATATTTGTAGACTTGATTGATGGTGAATGAGAGAAGTTAAGGGAATTAAAGTGTTCCTTTGTTGTCTTGATATATTGAAGGTAGAAATGCTAATCATAACCAAATGTTGGTGATCATGTGGGGTTAAATTCATGAGCAAGGATATGCGCTCAGTGATGATTATACACCCATGGAGAAGGAGATAAAGAAAAAGTGTAGATTTTTTCTTGTCTTTCTTCTTTCTTAGTACATGTTTTTATTCAAATTTGGAGCTCCGATTCATTAGATTTGGTTTTAAAATGTGTTTTCAAATAAGCAAACATCACCCAGTATGCATTTAGATAATATTTCACAAATGGCTGTATCCTAAAGTTACTTAATATAAACCATTTTCTTGGACTTTACTCAGTCTCTGTATCTCAACAATCGTGTTTCAAGAACAGCTAGTATTGTTTTCAGCAGATTTTTTTTTTTTAATTGGCAGAATATCGATGAGCTTGATTGCATGTTAGGTCATTTTAAAATGGCATTGCTGACCCTATCATCTATTTTTTAAAATATTGACCTCTGTGATGCCTGTCTCTCATTCTTAAAATTTGAGTTTAAAATCTGGGTCAATACATAAAACAAACAATTCCTAAAGGCAGTTTTTAAAAGTGCTTTGTGCACCTAAATTCTATTTAAAATTTTGTCTCTGCTTACATACTTCTCAATACCACATTATATTCCTATTAACTGGTTGTTTCCCCAACCCCTTTCCATTACTACCTACCTACCTATCGTCCTCTCTTCCTTCCTTCTTCCTTTTCTTTCTTCCTTTCTTCCCTCCTGCCTGCCTTTTCCCCCTTTTTCCAACATGATGGAAGGTGGTATCATCCACTGAGATGGGCAAGACTGAAAGAAAGAGTAGTCCTTGAAGGGGAAATCAAAAAGTTTAGTGTAGATGTATCATGTTTGAAATGTTTACAAATCTCCATGTGAAGATGATAACATGCAAGATATATAACATAGGAGTCCAGAGGAAGGGGTTGGCCTGTAGATATAAATTTGAAAGTCAACAGTGAACTAATATGTGTAAAGCCACAGGATTCAATACAATCATTTAAAGAGTGAGTGCAGATGATGATATGATACCCTACATGGAAAACGTGAAAGACTCCACCAAAAAACTACTAGAACTGATACATGAATTCAGGGAAGTTGCAAGATATAAAATCAATGTATAGAAATTGGTTGCATTTATATACACCAACAATGAAGCAACAGAAGGAGAAATCAAGGAATCGATCCCATTTACAATTGCACCAAACCCGTAAGATACCCAGGAATAAACCTAACTAAAAGGTAAAAGATTTATATGCTGAAAACTGTAGAAAGCATATGAAAGAAATTGAAGAAGTCACAAAGAAATGGAAAAATATTCCATGCTGATGGATTGGAAGAAAAAATATTGTTAAAATATGGATACTACCCAATGCAATCAACACATTCAGCGCAATCCCTTTCAAAATAATACTGGCATCCTTCACAGAGTTAAAACAATCTTAAAATTTATATGGAACCACAAAAGACCCTGCATAGCCAAAGTAATGTTGAAAAAGAAAACCAAAGCTGGAGGCATCACAATTCTGGACTTCAAGGTGTGTTATAAAGCTGTAATCACCCAAAGAGTATGGTACTGACACACACACACACAAAAACACATTAATCAATGTGACAGAATACAGAACCCAGAAATGGACCCACAACTATATGGCCAACTCGTCTTCGACAAAGCAGGAAAGAATATCCAATGGAAAACAGACAGTCTCTTCAGAAAATGGTGTTGGGAAAACTGGACAATGACATGCAGAAAAAAATGAACCTGGACTATTTTCTTACACCATACACAAAAATCAACTTAAAATGGATGACAGACCTGAATGTGAGACAGGAAACCATCAAAACCCTAGAAGAGAAAACAGGCAGCAACCTCTTGACCTTGGCTGCAGCAACTTCTTATGAGACATGTCTTTGGAGGGAAGAGAATTAAAAGCAAAAATGAACTATTGGGACCTCATCAAGATAAAAAAACTTCTGCACAGCAAAGGAAACAATCAACAAAACTAAAAGACAACTGATGGAATGGAAGAAGCTAGTTGCAAATGACATATTAGATAAAGGGTTAGTATGCAAAACCTGTAAAGAACTTACCAAACTGAATACCCAAAAAACAAATAATCCAGTGAAGAAATAGCAGAAGACATAGACACTTTTTGAAAGAAGACGTCCAGATGGCCAACAGACACATGAAAAGATGTTCATCACTCATCATCAGGGAAATACAAATCAAAACCACAAAGAGATACCACCTCACACCTGTCAGAATGACTAAAATTAACAACTTGGGCAACAGATGTTGGCAAGGATGTAGAGAAAGGGGAATGCTTATGCACTGCTGGTGGGAATGCAAACTGGTGCAGCCACTCTGGAGAACAGTATGGAGATTCCTCAAAAACTTAAAAATTGAACTACCCTGTGACCCCACAATTGTACTACTAGGTATTTATACAAAGAATACAAGAGTGCTGTTTTGAAGGAGCACATGCACCCCAATGTTTATAGCACTGCTATCAACAATAGCCAAATTATGGAAAGAGCCCAAAGACACTGATGTCCATTGACTGATGAATGTATAAAGAAGATGTGGTATGTGTGTATATATATATATATATATATATATATATATGTGTGTGTGTGTGTGTGTGTGTATGTATATATGTATACATATGTATACATATGTGTGTGTGTGTATATATATATACACACACACACACACATACATGGACTATTCACCATTAAAAAGCTAAATCTTGCCATTTGTAACAATGTGATGGAACTAGAGTATATTATACTAAGCGAAGTAAGTCAGAGAAAGACAAATATATGATTTCACTCATATGTAGAATTTTAGAAACACAACATGTGAACATAGGAGAAGGGAAAGAAAAATAAGATAAAAACAGAGAGGGAGGCAAACCATAAGAGACTCTTTTTTTTTATTTAAATTTTTTTAACGTTTATTTATTTTTGAGACAGAGAGAGACAGAGCATGAACGGGGGAGGGTCAGAGAGAGAGGGAGACACAGAATCTGAAACAGGCTCCAGGCTCTGAGCTGTCAGCACAGAGCCCGACGCGGAGCTCGAACTCACGGACCTCGAGATCATGACCTCAGCCGAAGTCGGACGCTCAACCGACTGAGCCACCCAGGCTCCCCAGGAGACTCTTAAATACAGAGAACAAACTCAGGGTTGCTTGAGGGGAGGTGGGTGG
>NW_024422574.1:0-9108 GCF_014898765.1 Herpailurus yagouaroundi | reverse complement strand
CCACTTGTTGGGGTGAGCACTGGGTGTTATATGCAAGTGATGAATCACTGGGTTCCACTCCTGAAACCAGTACTACACTGTATGTTAACTAACTAACTTGAATTTAAATAAATAAATTTAAAAAATAAAAAAAGAGAGTGCTGTGAAAAAAGAGAAATGGCTAAGGACCAAACTTAGGGTGCTCCAACATTTAATGGTCAGGAAGAGAAAGAGGAAAAAAATATTTAAATGTATTAATACAATTTTATATTAAGGAGTTTCCTATCCTATTGATCACTTGTCGTTATTTATTTTGGAGTTGGCATGGGACATGGTTTTCTCTTTTTAGAACTTGAAAAATTTGCTGTCTAAAGTCTACAGAACATGTCTGATTCAAGCGGTTTGGTCCACTACTGTGAAGCAGATCCATATTAGTTGGTTGTGAGGCCGTTTCTTATATAATGAGGCTTCCCAAGATTTAGCCAAGTAAGGTACATTATCAAATACCAGAACTACAGGTGTCAGTATATGTCAGGTGGAAATGTAAAATGCAATTTAGGGATGAGACAGGAGTGTCTGGAGCTGAGAGTCTCACAAAAGTGGAAAGGTAAAATAGACAGGAAGTGAGATAAACAAAGGTAATAGTGGTAGGGTCAAAATAAAACTGTCTGACGTGAGGCTGGTAGACTGAAGACCGGTAGGTTGTATTCAATCTCTTGAACACATTCTGGCATATGCCTTTCAAGCCATGCTTGAAACAGCCAGATCAGATCAGAGAAAACCTACCATCAGCCTTTTTTTTTTTTTTTTTTTTTTTTGCATTTCTAATTTTAAAGTGAACAGTCATCTTCTCCCAAATGTTCTCACTTTCACTTCTGATGGTTAGAGTCATGTCCACTGCATCCTTCTAAGGGTAAGACTCAGATTCCTATTTCATTAACATGGCTGTCAGCTATTCACTGGGTGCCGGGCTGGTACGTGCACATATATCAATTCTTTTAGGGATTACATTGTCATCTTGGCTGAGGTAGAATTTCATATAAATAACTTGTATTGCCACAGTTTAAAAGCCATGTGTAAATTTCCTAAATCCTCTTGTGTGTAATATTTGCCTAATAGTTTGTCTCATCTGGAATATTTGAAAATTTAGTTCCGTATGATTTAGATGTGGTGTCACAGGAAGTCTTTGCAGCTAATTTTCTTTCTCCGTGCAGAGAAGGACATATCTGACATAATATAACCAGTCACATTGCCAGGGTAAGAATAAATAGCAAGCTATAAACAAACAAATAAGAAATCAAGTCATAAAGGGAAAGAGCACTAGAAATGTGGCCAAACACTGTTATTGTGGAGGGACCTGAGACCGGCATTAAATTAAACAAGTGGGCCTTTGACTATGCTGTGCAAGTGATTATCTCCTCTGAGAGCAGTTGTTCCTTCCTGGGTTATCTGGGTCCTTAAGGCTCTTGTATGATCTAGCAGGGTCAGAGAATTGTTTTCAAAAGTGTAGGAACAGAAAGAACATCTTAACTTATCTTGGACAAAGCTTTGTATGTTTGCCCTTAACTTCATTTTCCAATATACCCTATCATTTCTGACTGCCTTTTCTGACCCTGACACTTCAGTGTGTTTATCTAGCCCCAGTTCTCTATCCCCTTTCCAGTGGGATGTTGGTTATTTTATCATGAATTAATACTATGACTTCAAACTAGAATGCATGAGTAAATCAACACTTACCCACTACATGATGACTCCCTATCATATTCCTGCAGTGAGCCTGGTCTTCTGGAGAGATGAGATGAGCAGGAGAGAAGCCGTAACCTCCATATCCCTCCCACCCCCGGCAATGACATTCCCCATGTCTGCATTCCAGGAGCGTGGACACCCATCATTTCTCATTCTGGGTTCTCCAGTTCCCTTCCTGTTGTATACATCATGTGAACCCATGCAATAGGCAACTGCATGGTTTATTTACTTGATCTGGACCAGCAGGAGAAACAAAGATTCCATGGAACTCAGAAACTCTGATGTGCACATGCTTAAGTTATCTCCTTTGCATATAAGTCATATTCTTCCCCCTTCTTTGCCTCTAGTAAAACTTCCCTCAGAATACCCCAAGAATAATAGTTTATAATTTGGGGTACTTATTAAAATCACCTGGGGAACTTATAAAAGTCAGCCTTTGAAAATCTCCCAAGTAATTCCAATACTCAGCCAAGTTGAGCTCTATTGCCCTAGTCCTTCTACCAAGTTTGAGCTAACGAGGCCAAGAGTAACCATGCCTCTAATTATCATCTAATTATTAATTTGCATTTCCTCACGTAATGTCATTATGATTGGGTGGGGGCAACCAGGAGTGGAACATGTACAGCTGAGTTTAAGACTTTTGCCTCTACTTGGTAAAATGTCTTTCTGTGTTCTTGGCTGCTGTCTGTCACTCTTGAGGTTAAAAGAACGCAAACCTCTCCACACTTCTTCCAGTTTGCTCTTTTTGTTTTGTTCTTCTTGCTCCACCAGGTCAGGCTTTCTAGAAATTCTGGCAGATGATCTACAAAATTTCCCCAGAATTTACGGGGAAAGCTTAATGCTTTGATGACTTTCCTACCTCTTGACCACTTGACTTCCTTCTGTGATCGATGTTTGCCTCTCAATAGTAGATAACATTTTATAAAACAGTCTTCTGAGGAAAGAGAATACAAGAGACTTTGGCTGATGAAAGGGTTGGTGATTTGAAAAATGCCTGTGCTTTGGTCAGTGAGGGAGTTTGTTACCTCCAGGATAGTGAGGGTTGAAGGTAGCTTGGGCTGATTTCTCTTGAAATTTGTATCAGTGCCTAACCAGGACCTTTACCAGAATCAGCCTCAGAACCCACAGACCAGGCCACCATCCTTGAGAATTGGCCTGCTTTGACCTTGGGTGGGTTCAAATTAGGTCAAATATTGTTGGTTTCACAAGGCCTCCAACTATAGCTGGGACCTCTTCTTGTATTCACACTGAAGCCACTTACGGCATGGTTCCCTTTGAAACATCAAAATTGGCTCATCCCATAACCACACATATTCATTCTGTGGTTATCTCTTGCCTAGCATCATGATCTGTGCTTCTTATTATGAAAGGGGACCCAGACTCCACTGCTTACCCTATTCAAACTTCATTCCATCATAAACCAGCTCTCCGAGATCCTCACTCTCTCTATAGAATGTTCTTGCTACTTCTTTCCCAGAACTAAAATATGGCTTTTCCATTAATTTATCATTTCCACTGTGTCCCTTCAAATGCAGAGAACCACAGAATTGCAGGATGTTGTCAGTTTTCTGCCTTCTCTACAAAACAACACCTATAATTCCATGCTTTTCTTTTTTACCTTCATGAAAAAAGCTGCTGCCACTCGGAGCTTTCTGCCATCTGGAATGACGTCCTCTGGCCCTCTTAATCCCTGTCTTCTACTTTCCTATTGGGTAGTCCCTCATATTAATTAACAATGCACGCAACTATTTTACTATCATCCTCTTGCTTGCAAACACAGAAAAATGAAAGCTTATATACTATAGATAACATGTAAATATTAGAATGTGTTTTTATTTTTTGTAAGTGATATCATTTTGCACTCTAACCTTCATTGCCTTCGTAGAGGGAAAAATAAAACCAGAAAAAAATGCTGTCAAAATCTTAAGTGCATCCTTCTGAAGTATGGAGTCTTTTAAAACTTTTAATAGTAGTTTTTGTGTTGTTTCAGAGTCATTTGGATAAATGATCATTCAAGTCAAAGTTATACTCCTTACCAGGGCAATTTCTCCCCTTTCTTTCTTTTCTTTTTTTCCTAAAGTTTATTTATTTATTTTGAGAGAGAGAGAGAGAGAGAGAGAGCGAGCTGGACACTTAACCGACTGAGCCATCAAGGCACTCCAATTCCTTCCCTTTCTTAAGAGCAGTTCTCTCCTTTCCTCTTAAGATCACAGATATTAACAGACTCTCTGGCATGGAGGCAAGGGCTCCTGGTCTGAGCTTTCCCAAGGCCATTTCTAGTTTTAAATGCAGTGTGCCTAAGTTGATCTTACCTCTGGGCGTTGGTGTTGGCTGGGGTGCAGCTGACTGCATCTAGTTCTTGCAGAAGGTATCCCGGCATTCATGGAAATCATTGGTGCCCAAAACAGATTCCATTTGCATGGGTCTTACATTCTGTGGTTTTCTCATCCTTAGCCCAGGCCCGCTTCTGGTTCTCTGGCTCTGTCAGCACCTCTGTGTATCCTTTGGGGGAAAATTAGGGAGGCCTCAGATGCTTCCTCTGTGCCACACTGGAGAGTGTGCCACTGAACTTCTTTTACCTTCCTTTGCCCTTTCTCATCACTTGTCACAAGGTCTCCATAAGACTTCCAGCCAGAAGGTAAAACACAAGCCTCCCTCTGCTTTTAACTTCTCAAATCTCTGATTTCTGTGGGGATTTATGCCTTTTGTATCTTCCTTTCTTTTCATCTATACTTCTCAAGTGAGTGGCTTCCGCTCCCACCATGTTACTAAGACTACTTTTCATAAGGTCATGAGTAATCTAACTGCCCCAATTTTTTTTTTAGTATTTTCAGTATTTTCTCACTGCATCTCTCTGCTTTGTTTGACATGCTGATTCCTTTATTTTCCAAACTCTGTGCTTTGCTGGTTCCACTCAGAACTTTTGGCCTATTTCCTATTTTGTTTTGCCTTTTATTGCTGGTGTTAATGAGAATTTTGTCCTTGAATTGTTTCACCTCTTATTATGGCTAAGTCCAGGAAAAGGGGACGTTCTCCCTGGGTGATTGCTTTTATTCCCACGTTAAACTACATTCTTTACACTGCTATTATAAAACAACAACAACAACAACAACAACAACAACAACAACAACAACAAAAACAAACTAAAAAAGTATATCTCCAGTTCAGAACGTTCCTCCAAACTTTAGACTCATATATTTAACTACCTCCTGGATATTTCCAGGCCTTTCAAACTGAACTTGTACAAACTGAACTCATTATCCTTCCCAGCTTCTCAGGATGTATTTTTCAGTCTCGAATGACACCACTTTCTCCCTAGCCACTAGGGTTAGAGTACTTGGGAGTCATTTTTTGCTCTTTTAATTCTCGTATCTCCTATATTCTCACAGTGAATCACCAAAGCCTGCCAAATTTCTTCCTATTTTATACTAATTTATCAATGATCTTTCAGTCATCACCTGTGTATCTATGTCTGTGTATCTATGTATCTACATATCTATGTATCATCATATATCAATCATCTTCCATTATTTGTGTATGATGAAAATTTTTCTCTCAAAGTTTACATATTATTAAGTGGTTAAATGTAAATACAAATAAAAATTTAGGAATAGGGACTTCTGGATGGCTCAGTTGGTTAAGCGTCCAACTTCAGCTCAGATCATGGTCTCACAGTTTGAGGGTTTGAACCCCACATCAGGCTCTGTGCTGACAGATCAGAGCCTGGAGCCTGCTTTGAACTCTGTGTCTCCCTCTCTCTCCACCCCTCCCCTGCTCACCTACTGTCTCTCTTTCAAAAATAAATAAACATTAAAAAAATTTTTGGAAGGGGGAAAAGAAATAGTATATAGCTTGTAAAGACCCACATTGTAATTATTAGTGCTATAATTAAGCCTCAAAGTCAGTGCCAAACTTTTGGGTAGCCAAAGCAAAAATGAGATTAGGTCAGTTACCTAATTCTTTTTATCAGAGAAAACAAAGAAATTTTCGTAAGTTGTAAATTCTGATTAGCTTTTGTGTTGGTAAAGCTATGTTTAAAGCTCTGATTAGCTTTTGTGTTGGTAAAGCTATGTTGGTAAAGCTATGTTTATCTTTCCCTTTAACCTTAAATTGCCCTTTTAACCAACTCTCCTTTCAGGGCAAATCTCCTTGGGTACTTAGTGCTCCTTTAGCATTTGAAGACCTCTCCTTCTCAAAAAAAAAAAAAAAAAAAAAAAAAAGAGATCCTTCCCCATTTTTCCCAGTCTGTTCCAAACTTAGGGCCTAAGTTCTTTGCTTATGGGAGCCCCAATCCTTCTCTTTGTCCTGCAGCTATGTTTTTTGACCTTGTCTCTGTTTCTTAAAAGATCAAGTCTCTCTGCAGCTCAGCATTTTAAAACTGTCAAACTCAATTTTAAGCAGATGTCTACATGTTAGAGATTTTAGTTGAGGTCTAACTTGTATTCTCTTTTGGATTAAGACATGCCTAGACAAGTTTGTGGGTCCACTGGGGCTGGCTCTCTGGTGCCTTAATTCATAAAATGGTGGGGAAGTCTTTGATGAAGAACTGTGCTTGCATTAGTGCCAGAGGTAGGATATGAGAGTGCCATTTACAGTTATTATTTGTGAATGAAGCAAATAGAGTAGGCTTTAGGGAGATACCTGTTAGCCTACATCTAGGCATGGAGGATAGTAGTGTCTCCTGGCTTACAGCAAGGAGGCCACGCGTATACAGCATCAGCATCAGCTATGCCGTCCTCTCCACTGGGAACAGAGCTGGCTGTGATGTGCCTTTGCAGAGGCTTCCAAGTATGGGGTGGCGGTGGAGAGCTCAGGCTGGGGTGCCAGACAGAGGTGGATTGGACTCCTGGCTCTGCTCCTTCCTTCTTTGTAGCCTTGGGCAACTTCCTTTACGTCTCTGACCCTGTTGTTGTAAGAATTAAAAATCGGTCATGTGGAGTACTCAACATCATATTTGGCATATAGGTGAGGGCTGAATAAGTGGGAGTTGTTATTACTACTAATACCATCATCATCATTATCAGATATCATTGTAGGAACGAGGAGCAAGGGAGGAGGAAAATGGTAAGCTGCATGGGAGATGAAAGGTTGGCTTTGGGGGTTCAGGTGAGTCACACATAAAGGTTTTATAAACTAATTGAGGAAAGGAGGTTGAGGAAGGTTAGCATTCTTGGATTATATGATGTAAGAGAGCTGAAGAGTTATGTGATCTTTTTTCCTTTTTTTAAAATGTTTTTTAATGTTTATTATTTTTTTTTTTTATTATTTTTGAGACAGAGAGAGACAGAGCATGAACGGGGGAGGGGCAGAGAGAGAGGGAGACACAGAATCGGAAGCGGGCTCCAGGCTCTGAGCCATCAGCCCAGAGCCCGACGCGGGGCTCGAACTCACGGACCGCGAGATCGTGACCTGAGCCGAAGTCGGATGCTTAACCAACTGCGCCACCCAGGCGCCCCTGTGATCTTATTTCCTATCTGTACAAAATGAATTATGGCCAGACTTAGGGGTATGGTTATAAATGTTAGGATGAAAAATGGGCCATCTTATATTCTAGAGAGTTTGGTTGTTTAGGTTTGGAACTGTTTCTGAAATTGGCCTTTATCCTATGAATACTGTCTAACCTATAAATGCTACATAATACTTGACCTTTTATAATATTTTATAGAGTTGACCACTCCCTCTTTCTTGAAATTGTCTCCTTGCTGGAGGCTTCTACAAAACCATTTTCTCCTGGTTTTCTTCCTACCATTCAGATCCTTCTTTCTGGAAGCCAATTTTTTTCCCCTTAAGTTTTCTCCCTTTTTGGGGGTGCCTGCGTGGCTCAGTCGGTTGAGTGTCTGCTTTCGGCTCAGGTTGTAGTCTCACGGTTCATGGGTTGGAGCCCCATGTTGGGCTCTCTGCTGTGTGTGAAGAGCCTGCTCTAGATCTTCTGTCCCCCTCTCTCCCTTTCCCTCCCCTGCTTGTGTGCGTGTGCTCGCTCTCTCTCTTGAATAAATAAATGAATACAAACTTTAAAAAAACTTAAAACATTTCTCCCT
The DNA here is from genome assembly GCF_014898765.1 of Herpailurus yagouaroundi. NCBI lineage: Eukaryota > Metazoa > Chordata > Mammalia > Carnivora > Felidae > Herpailurus > Herpailurus yagouaroundi. The sequence continues at coordinate 1,345 of NW_024422574.1, read as the reverse complement.
CTTTGAAGCTCTTAACTATCCCTATGTCCCAGGACTATGTTATCTCTTTGCTCTTCTTATCTTTTAATGATCTGTAGGACATGCCAAACCTATGGCTTAAAGCACCATTTATAGGCATATGACTTGCAAATCTATTCCAAAGCCTGACCCCTCTCCTGAGTTATTGGGTCTATATACCCAATCATGGCAGGTTGAGCAAAAAAGGCTTTAAACAGAATTGGTGGGACTAAACTGTAGCTATTGAAACAAACAGGGAAATTTCCATTTACACAGGGGCCCATTTGGCCCCTGATATGTTTCAGTCCCAAGTTTAGGTGGAGGCCTCTTGGTGGAAGTGTACACATACTGGTCCTGACAGCTATGTCAGATGGTTTCTGCCACTTGCCAGTTGCATAACCTTGGGAAGTTACTTAACCCCAGAAAACTTTCACTTGGTCATCTTTAAGATAGGGAGAATGTATATGCCCTTTTTACTTCTTGCCTTTTAGCCCAATGGATGCTTCCAGGATCTACATATATTCTTTTGTTGTTAGATTTTATGTTTTCTTCATAGAGTATTTTACTTAATTTATTTATTTAAAATTATTTTTTTAATTTACATCCAAATTAGTTAGCATATAGTGCAACAATGATTTCAGGAGTAGATTCCTTAGTGTCCTTTACCCATTTAGCCCATTCCCCCACCACACCCCCTCCACTAACCCTCTGTTTGTTCTCCATATTTATGAGTCTCTTCTGTTTTGTCCCCCTCCCTGTTTTTATATTATTTTTGTTTCCCTTCCCTTATGTTAATGTTTTGTCTCTTAAAGTCCTCATATGAGTAAAGTCATATGATATTTGTCTTTCTCTGACTGACTAATTAGCATAATACCCTCTAGTTCCATCCACGTAGTTGCAAATGGCAAGATTTCATTCTCTTTGATTTCTGAGTAATACTCCATTATATATATATACATATACCATATCTTCTTTATCCATTCATCCATCGGTGGACATTTGGGCTCTTTCCATACTTTGGCTAATGTTGATAGTGCTGCTATAAATATGGGGGTGCATGTGTCCCTTCGAAACAGCACACCTGTATCCCTTGGATAAATATCCAGTAGTACAATTGCGGGGTACAGGGTAATTCTATTTTTAGCTTTTTGAGGAACCTCCATACTGTTTTCCAGAGTGGCTGCACCAGCTTGCATTCCCACCAACAATGCAAAAGAGGTCCTCTTTCTCCACATCCTCGCCAACATCTGTTGTTGCCTGAGTTGTTAATGTTAGCCATTCTGACAGGTGTAAGGTAGTACCTCATTGTGGTTTTGATTTGTATTTCCCTGATGATGAGTGATGCGGA
>NW_024422573.1:0-4080 GCF_014898765.1 Herpailurus yagouaroundi | reverse complement strand
TCTAGCAAAAGGTTTGTCAGTTTGTTCACATTTTCAAAAAAAAAAAAAACAGCTCTTGGGATGGAGAACTATTTATCATGCTACTGGAAGCCAAAAGAAAGCTGGAGTAGCCATACTTATATCAGACAAACTAGACTTTAAATTAAAGGCTGTAACAAGAGATGAAGAAGGACATTATATAATAGTGACAGGGTCTATCCATCAGGAAGAGCTAACAATTATAAATGTCTATGCACCGAATACCGGAGCGCCCAAATATATAAAACAATTACTCATAAACATAAACAACCTTATTGATAAGAATGTGGTAATTGCAGGGGACTTTAACACACCACTTACAGAAATGGATAGATCATCTAGACACACGGTCAATAAAGAAACAAGGGCCCTGAATGAGACATTGGATCAGATGGACTTGACAGATATATTTAGAACTCTGCATCCCAAAGCAACAGAATATACTTTCTTCTCGAGTGCACATGGAACATTCTCCAAGATAGATCATATACTGGGTCACAAAACAGCCCTTCATAAGTTTACAAGAATTGAAATCATACCATGCATACTTTCAGACCACAATGCTATGAAGCTTGAAATCAACCACAGAAAAAAGTCTGGAAAACCTCCAAAAGCATGGAGGTTAAAGAACACCCTACTAACGAATGAGTGGGTCAACCAGGCAATTAGAGAAGAAATTAAAAAATATATGGAAACAAACGAAAATGAAAATACAACAATCCAAACGCTTTGGGACGCAGCGAAGGCAGTCCTGAGAGGAAAATACATTGCAATCCAGGCCTATCTCAAGAAACAAGAAAAATCCCAAATACAAAATCTAACAGCACACCTAAAGGAAATAGAAGCAGAACAGCAAAGGCAGCCTAAACCCAGCAGAAGAAGAGAAATAATAAAGATCAGAGCAGAAATAAACAATATAGAATCTAAAAAAACTGTAGAGCAGATCAACGAAACCAAGAGTTGGTTTTTTGAAAAAATAAACAAAATTGACAAACCTCTAGCCAGGCTTCTCAAAAAGAAAAGGGAGATGACCCAAATAGATAAAATCATGAATGAAAATGGAATTATTACAACCAATCCCTCAGAGATACAAACAATTATCAGGGAATACTATGAAAAATTATATGCCAACAAATTGGACAACCTGGAAGAAATGGACAAATTCCTGAACACCCACACTCTTCCAAAACTCAATCAGGAGGAAATAGAAAGCTTGAACAGACCCATAACCAGCGAAGAAATTGAATCGGTTATCAAAAATCTCCCAACAAATAAGAGTCCAGGACCAGATGGCTTCCCAGGGGAGTTCTACCAGACGTTTAAAGCAGAGATAATACCTATCCTTCTCAAGCTATTCCAAGAAATAGAAAGGGAAGGAAAACTTCCAGACTCATTCTATGAAGCCAGTATTACTTTGATTCCTAAACCAGACAGAGACCCAGTAAAAAAAGAGAACTACAGGCCAATATCCCTGATGAATATGGATGCCAAAATTCTCAATAAGATACTAGCAAATCGAATTCAATGGCATATAAAAAGAATTATTCACCATGATCAAGTGGGATTCATTCCTGGGATGCAGGGCTGGTTCAACATTCGCAAATCAATCAACGTGATACATCACATTAACAAAAAAAAAGAGAAAAACCATATGATCCTGTCAATCGATGCAGAAAAGGCCTTTGACAAAATCCAGCACCCTTTCTTAATAAAAACCCTTGAGAAAGTCGGGATAGAAGGAACATACTTAAAGATCATAAAAGCCATTTATGAAAAGCCCACAGCTAACATCATCCTCAACGGGGAAAAACTGAGAGCTTTTTCCCTGAGATCAGGAACACGACAGGGATGCCCACTCTCACCGCTGTTGTTTAACATAGTGCTGGAAGTTCTAGCATCAGCAATCAGACAACAAAAGGAAATCAAAGGCATCCAAATTGGCAAAGATGAAGTCAAGCTTTCGCTTTTTGCAGATGACATGATATTATACATGGAAAATCCGACAGACTCCACCAAAAGTCTGCTAGAACTGATACATGAATTCAGCAAAGTTGCAGGATACAAAATCAATGTACAGAAATCAGTTGCATTCTTATACACTAACAATGAAGTAACAGAAAGACAAATAAGGAAACTGATCCCATTCACAATTGCACCAAGAAGCATAAAATACCTAGGAATAAATCTAACCAAAGATGTAAAGGATCTGTATGCTGAAAACTATAGAAAGCTTATGAAGGTAATTGAAGAAGATTTAAAGAAATGGAAAGACATTCCCTGCTCATGGATTGGAAGAATAAATATTGTCAAAATGTCAATACTACCCAAAGCTATCTACACATTCAATGCAATCCCAATCAAAATTGCACCAGCATTCTTCTCGAAACTAGAACAAGCAATCCTAAAATTCATATGGAACCACAAAAGGCCCCGAATAGCCAAAGTAATTTTGAAGAAGAAGACCAAAGCAGGAGGCATCACAATCCCAGACTTTAGCCTCTACTACAAAGCTGTCATCATCAAGACAGCATGGTATTGGCACAAAAACAGACACATAGACCAATGGAATAGAATAGAAACCCCAGAACTAGACCCACAAACGTATGGCCAACTCATCTTTGACAAAGCAGGAAAGAACATCCAATGGAAAAAGACAGTCTCTTTAACAAATGGTGCTGGGAGAACTGGACAGCAACATGCAGAAGGTTGAAACTAGACCACTTTCTCACACCATTCACAAAAATAAACTCAAAATGGATAAAGGACCTGAATGTGAGACAGGAAACCATCAAAACCCTAGAGGAGAAAGCAGGAAAAGACCTCTCTGACCTCAGCCGTAGCAATCTCTTACTCGACACATCCCCAAAGGCAAGGGAATTAAAAGCAAAAGTGAATTACTGGGACCTTATGAAGATAAAAAGCTTCTGCACAGCAAAGGAAACAACCAACAAAACGAAAAGGCAACCAACGGAATGGGAAAAGATATTTGCAAATGACATATTGGACAAAGGGCTAGTATCCAAAATCTATAAAGAGCTCACCAAACTCCACACCCGAAAAGCAAATAACCCAGTGAAGAAATGGGCAGAAAACATGAATAGACACTTCTCTAAAGAAGACATCCGGATGGCCAACAGGCACATGAAAAGATGTTCAGCGTCGCTCCTTATCAGGGAAATACAAATCAAAACCACACTCAGATATCACCTCACGCCAGTCAGAGTGGCCAAAATGAACAAATCAGGAGACTATAGATGCTGGAGAGGATGTGGAGAAACGGGAACCCTCTTGCACTGTTGGTGGGAATGCAAATTGGTGCAGCCGCTCTGGAAAGCAGTGTGGAGGTTCCTCAGAAAATTAGAAATAGACCTACCCTATGACCCAGCAATAGCACTGCTAGGAATTTATCCAAGGGACACAGGAGTACTGATGCATAGGGGCACTTGTACCCCAATGTTCATAGCAGCACTCTCAACAATAGCCAAATTATGGAAAGAGCCTAAATGTCCATCAACTGATGAATGGGTAAAGAAATTGTGGTTTATATACACAATGGAATACTACGTGGCAATGAGAAAATGAAATATGGCCTTTTGTAGCAACGTGGATGGAACTGGAGAGCGTGATGCTAAGTGAAATAAGCCATACAGAGAAAGACAGATACCATATGGTTTCACTCTTATGTGGATCCTGAGAAACTTAACAGGAACCCATGGGGGAGGGGAAGGGGGAAAAAAAAAAAAAAGAGGTTAGAGTGGGAGAGAGCCAAAGCATAAGAGACTGTTGAGAACTGAGAGCAAACTGAGGGTTGATGGGGGGTGGGAGGGAGGAGAGGGTGGGTGATGGGTATTGAGGAGGGCACCTTTTGGGATGAGCACTGGGTGTTGTATGGAAACCAATTTGACAATAAATTTCATATATAAATAAAAAAAATAAATTAAAAAACAAAAACAAAAAAACATCTCTTAGTCATTGATCTTGATCTTTTCTATTGTTTTTCTTTTTTCTTTTTTTTAATATAATTTATTGTCAAGTTAGCTAACATACAGTGTATACAGTGTG
>NW_024422572.1:1830-12569 GCF_014898765.1 Herpailurus yagouaroundi | reverse complement strand
TGTGGGTGCTTAGGAATTTGTCCATTTCTTCCAGGTTGTCCAGTTTGATGGCATATAATTTTTCACAGTGTTCTCTGATAATTGCTTGTATTTCTGAGGGATTGGTTGTAATAATTCCATTTTCATTCATGATTTTATCTATTTGGGTCATCTCCTTTTTTTTTTTTTTTTGAGAAGCATGTCTAGAGGTTTATCAATTTTGTTTATTTTTTCAAAAAACCAACTCTTGGTTTCATTGATCTGCTCTACAGTTTTTTTTTAGATTCTATATTGTTTATCTCTGCTCTGATCTTTATGATTTCTCTTCTTCTGCTGGGTTTGTGGTGTCTTTGCTGTTCTGCTTCTATTTCCTTTAGGTGTGCTATTAGATTTTGTATTTGGGATTTTTCGTGTTTCTGGAGATAGGCCTGGATTGCAATGTATTTTCCTCTCAGGACTGCCTTCACTGCATCCCAAAGCGTTTGGATTGTTGTATTTTCATTTTCGTTTGTTTCCATATATTTTTTAATTTCTTCTCTAAATGCCTGGTTGACCCATTCATTCTTTAGTAGGGTGTTCTTTAACCTCCATGGTTTTGGAGGTTTTCCAGACTTTTTCCTGTGGTTGATTTGAAGCTTCATAGCATTGTGGTCTGAAAGTATGCATGGTATGATCTCAATTCTTGTATACTTAGGAAGGGCTGTTTTGTGACCCAGTATATGATCTATCTTGGAGAATGTTCCATGTTCACTGGAGAAGAAAGTATATTCTGTTGCTTTAGGATGCAGAGTTCTAAATATATCTGTCAAGTCCATCTGATCCAATGTATCATTCATGGCCCTTGCTTCTTTATTGACCGTGTGTCTAGATGATCTATCCATTTCTGTAAGTGGGGTGTTAAAGTCCCCTGCAATTACCACATTCTTATCAATAAGGTTGCTTATGTTGTGAGTAATTGTTTTATATATTTGGGGGCTCACGTATTCGGTGCATAGACATTTATAATTGTTAGCTCTTCCTGATGGATAGACCCTGTCACTATTATATAATGTCCTTCTTCATCTCTTGTTACAGCCTTTAATTTAAAGTCTAGTTTGTCTGATATAAGTATGGCTACTCCAGCTTTCTTTGACTTCCAGTAGCATGATAAATAGTTCTCCATCCCCTCACTTTCAATCTGAAGGTGTCCTCAGGTCTAAAATGAGTCTCTTATAGACAGCAAATAGATGGGTCTTGGTTTTTTATCCATTCTGATACCTTATGTCTTTTGGTTGGTGCATTTAGTCCATTTACATTCAGTGTTATTATAGAAAGATATGGGTTTAGAGTCATTGTGATGTCTTTATGTTTTATGCTTGTAGCGATGTCTCTGGTACGTTGTCTCACAGGATCCCCCTTAGGATCTCTTGTAGGGCTGGTTTAGTGGTGACAAATTCCTTCAGTTTTTGTTTGTTTGGGAAGACCTTTATCTCTCCTTCTGCTCTAAATGACAGACTTGCTGGATAAAGGATTCTCGGCTGCATATATTTTTCTGTTCATCACATTGAAGATTTCCTGCCATTCCTTTCTGGCCTGCCAAGTTTCAGTAGAGAGATTGGTCACGAGTCTTATAGGTCTCCCTTTATATGTCAGAGCACGTTTATCCCTAGCTGCTTTCAGAATTTTCTCTTTATCCTTGTATTTTGCCAGTTTGACTATGGTATGTTGTGCAGAAGATCGATTCAAGTTGTCTGAAGGGAGTTCTCTGTGCCTCCTGGATTTCAATGCCTTTTTCCTTCCCCAGATCCAGGAAGTTCTCAGCTATTATTTCTTCAAATACACCTTCAGCACCTTTCCCTCTCTCTTCCTCCTCTGGAATACCAATTATGCGTAGATTATTTCTCTTTATTGCATCACTTAGTTCTCTAATTTTCCCCTCATACTCCTGGATTTTTTTATCTCTCTTTTTCTCAGCTTCTTCTTTTTCCATAACTTTATCTTCTAGCTCACCTATTCTCTCCTCTGCCTCTTCATTCTGAGCTGTGGTCGTCTCCATTTTATTTTGCAGATCGTTAATAGCATTTTTTAGCTTCTCCTGGCTGTTCCTTAGTCCCTTGATCTGTAGCAATAGATTCTCTGCTGTCCTTTATACTGTTTTCAAGCCCCGTGATTAATTTTATGACTATTATTCTAAATTCACTCTCTGTTATATTGTTTAAATCGTTTTTGATCAGTTCATTAGCTGTCGTTATTTCCTGGAGGTTTTTTTTGAGGGGAATTCTTCCGTTTCGTCATTTTGGATAGTCCCTGGAGTGGTGTGGAACTACGGGGCACTTCCCCTGTGCTCTCTTGAATAACTTGCATTGGTGGGCGGCACCACAGTCAGACCTGATGTCTGCCCCCAGCCCACCTCTGGGGCCACAGTCAGACTGGTGTGTACTTTCTCTTCCCCTCTCCTAGGGGCAGGATTCACTGTGGGGTGGCGTGGCCGGTCTGGGCTAATTGCACACTGCCAGGCTTGTGGTGCTGGGGATCTGGCGTATTAGCTGGGGTGGATCCGCAAGGTGCCCGGGGGCGGGAGGGGCAGGCTCAGCTTGCCTATCCTCCGTGATCTGCTTCCGGAGGGGCCCTGTGGCACCGGCAGGAAGTCATACCCGCCGGAGGGATGGATCCGCAGAAGCACAGCATTCCGTGTTTGCACGGTGCAAGCCAGTTCCCTGGCAGGAACCAGTTCCCTTTGGGATTTTGGCTGGGATGGGTGAGGGAGATGGCACTGGCGAGCGCCTTTGTTCCCCACCAATCTGCGCTCTGTTGTCTGGGGCTCAACAACTCTCCCTCCAGTTGTACTCCAGCCCTCCTGCTCTCAGAGCAGAACTGTTAACTTATAAGCTTCCAGATGTTAAGTCCCGCTCACTGCCTGAACACACTCCGTCTGGCCCCCCCACTTTTGCAAGCCAGACTCGGGGGCTCTGCTTGGCCGGCAGGCTGCCCCTCCACCCTCCTCCCTCCTGCCAGTCCGTGTAGCATGCACCACCTCTCCGCCCTTCCTACCCTCTTCCGTGGACCTCTCGTCTATGCTTGGCTCCGGAGAATCCATTCTGCTAGTCTTCTGGCAATTTTCTGGGTTATTTAGGCAGGTGTGGGTGGAATCTAAGTGATCCGCAGGATGCGGTGAGCTCAGTGTGCTCCTACACCGCCAGCTTCGAATCAAATTTTTATTTAGTTGATTTCTGTTTTTCTTTTAATTTCCTTCTTCTATTTAATTTTGGTTTATTTTTTTCTTCTTTTCCTAGGCTCTTCAAGTAGAAGCTTAGATTACTGATTTAAGACTTTTCCTCTTTTCTATTGTAAGCATTTAGTGCTATAAATTTTCCTCTCAGCATTGCTTTAACAGTGGCTCACAAGTGTTGATACGTTGTACTTTCATATTCATTCACTTCAATGTAATCTTTGATTTCTCTTGAGACATCTTTTTGAGCCATGAGTTGTTTAAAAATGTATTGTTTTTCTGTTATTGATTTCTAGTTTGCTTCCATTGTGGTCAGAGAACACAGTCTTATGTTAAATTCTATCAAATGTGTTGATAGTTGTTTTGTGACCTTATATATGGTCTTTCTCAGTGTATGTTCTATCGTTCTTGAAAAGAATGTGAGTTCTGCTGTTGTTGGGTGGACTGTTTCATTTATGGAACATTTTGGTTGATGGTGTTATAGAATTTTCTGTATCCTTGCTGATTTTCTATCTGATTTCTGCCAGTTGTTGAGAGAGGAATGCTAAAGTTTCTATAATTATAGATTTGTCTGTTTCTTTCAATTCCACTAGTTTTTGCTTCAGTTATTTTGTAGTTTTGTTGTTTGGTGCTATACATATCCAGGACTGCCTTGTGCTTCTGGTAGACTGACCATTTTATCATTATGTCATGTCATTGTCTGTGGTAAATCTTTGTTCTTAGGTCTACTTTATCTGTTATTAAAATGGCTATTCCTGCTTTCTTTTGATTAATGTTTGCACGATATATCTTTTTCCTATTCTTTTACTTTCAACCTACCTTATATTTGAAGTGAGTTTCATGTACACAGCATTTGGTTGGGTTATGTTTTTTAATTGACTCTGCCAATCTCTAAATAAGTGATGAACATAAGTACACAAAATTTGAAAGCTACCAAAAAGGACATGTTAAAAAGTCAATCTCCTCCCACCCTTTCCCCCTTTATATCTCCTTCCCAAGAGGCAACCATGTTCTCCAGTTGTCTTTTGTCTTATGTCCAAGCCAGTCTGCACATATGCAAGCATTTATAGAACTATAAATTTTTCCTTTAAAAAGAAAATACAAATAAAAAAATGTATATACTATTCTACCTCTCACTTTATGTGTGTGTGTGTATACCTTGGATAATTCCTATGTTGGTACATATTGAGCATACTGCCAACATTTAATTAAAAATATTTTCTTCTGGTTTCAAAAATCTTAAAAGCCAGTCTCAGGAAGTATGCTCTTTTGTATAAGATCACATGTTAAAATTCTCATAAATTGAAAACATTTAGCAATCAGAATGGAGAATATAAATTATAATGAAATATATAAATTACTATACATATTGAGCTTAAATACTTTAGAATAAGTGTGCTGGAAATCCACTCTTTTTAAGTCATAGATTTCCAAAGAGTTGTGAAGTTATTTAGCAGCAACTGTCTATATGGCTAGGAATAATGGGATGAGACCAAGAAAAGGAGAGGCAATATTTAAAGTAAAAATATAGCTCCTGGAAACTTTGTAAAGTACTTTATGCCATTATTTTCTTATATACCCAAATGGGGGAAAGACTACTATCCCATGAAATAAAACAGTATTCTAGATCTTGGTATTTTCCTTTGTCTTTTATAATTGCAAATTAAAAAGGCTTCTGAAGAGATAAGGATTAATCAATTCAACAAATATATATTACATATCTACTGTGTTCCAGAGACAGTTCCAGACAGTAAACAAAGTAGAAAAATATTGCAAGCTCTCATTCTGGGAATAGCAATGGGGAGCAAACAAAATAAAGGAATAAAACCGAGAAAAAAAGCCAGGAAGTGATAGGCATTTTGAAGAGAATAAAACTAGGTTATGTGTTGCAGAGACACAGGGAAATTGTTTTATATTTGGTGTTAGAAGATGCTGTTAAACTGAGAAGCCCAGGAAACCATGTCCATAATCCAAGAAAAAGTCCTTTGCTTACATTGCTCTAGTTTGCTCTGTCCTCCTCTGACCTCCTTCTGGCTAAATCCTTAAAGCCACAGCACAGTCCTACATTCTTGGTAAAGTCTTCTGGGATATTCCTGCCAGGAGGAAGAAAATGCACCTGATGTAACAGCCACTGTAAGTACTGGACTGGCGAATGATCTGATTGGCCCAGTGTAAGAAGGGTTGGAGAGAAGAAGAAACCACAAGTAGAAAGGCCAGATGAGGAAATTAAGCTAAATATATACTATCTCAAGAATATTCCCAGAAATTACTGTTAAAATTAAACCTCTGCTTACAGTGGAATACTGTATAGCAGAAGTTCTCAAACTTTTTGATCTGAGGACACTTTATGCCCTTAAAAATTATTGAGGACTTTAAAGAGCTTTTGATTATGTGGATTATAGCTATTCATGTTTACCACATTGTGATTTAAAAGTGAGAAATTTAAAGAATATTTATTATAAAATTATTTAAAGCTAACAACACTAAACACATTGCATGGTAACATAAATAGCTATTTTTTATAAAAAGTACTTTATTTTGCACAAAAAAATTAATGAGAACAGAGGTGTTATTTTACATTTTGCAATCTATTTACAACTGGGTTATGAGAAAACAGCTGGTTTCTAATCTCTGCTTCTCCGTTTGATCTATTGTTGTATATTTTACTTAAAGTATATGAAGAAGATACAGTCTCACATAGATAGATAATTTCTTTCTTTCTTTCTTTCTTTCTTTCTTTCTTTCTTTCTTTCTTCCTTTCAAATACATGTGGATATCTTTCTTTGATACTACATTAAAACTTGACAAGTGGTAGTTCCTTAAAGGTTAATTGTAATGTGGATACTGAAATCATATCAATGAACATTTGATAGTCTGATATGTTAAATCCATTGGTCTGTCCTGGACTTTGAATTAATCTTGTACTAATGCATGATTTGTATTAGGCATTCATTATTCAGAAAACATTGGTTCACTGATTTATGCAGAGCCTTCAAATGCTTACATATTTCCTTATATAATATTTTAAAAATCACATATAGTAAAGTATTTAAATGTTGTTAAGCTGTAAAATTCATGGTGGTGGACATGTTGTACAAATCATAATTTTTGTTTAAAAAGTTGAAGTTTTGTCATTGACATAAATTACTACCAGTAGTTTCCCCTAAAGTTAAGGGTTCCCTTCATTTATTTTTGAGAAAATGTCTGCCAAATACTCAGATTCAATAACCATTGTTTTCCTGTCAGTCATTCTCTCTAGTAAATTTGTGTTCCATGACAAAAGTGACTAGTTTAGCCTGCAACTCACATTGCTTTTCCTAATGAGTTTTTTCATCCATTGTACTTTATGTAGAAGTACTTTATGCATACTTTACATCACACAGAATATTAAAAAGACATGTACTCAAGGGTTGAGAGCTAATGTAATTAATATTTTTTTTTTACTAAAGAAGTTATTAAATACAGTTGTCATTTTTTTGTTTTATGTTTTTGTTTACTGGTGGTGCATGGTGTTGAACAATGATAGGATAATGTTTAGTACAATTTGGTGTCATTGCCTTGATTTATGCTAACGTGCCAGCAATTTTATCCACTTTTGCTTTTGTACCATCAGTACAAATATCAATACGGCAAAAAGGATAAATTATATGTTACAATATTTATGAAAATTGCTTACTTTTGGACCACACTTTAACCTACATTTATCAACCACACTTTGAGAATTATTGCTGGACAAAAATGAGAATGAATGATCTATAGCTACCCACAACAATAATGGTTGAATCTCACAAATATATTGTTAAGTAAAGGAATCCAGATCCAAAAATAATACATGATATATGACCCACTTATATACCCATTGTATATAAAATACAAAAACAGGCAAAGCTTATCTATGGTATTAGAAATAGGAGATGGTTATCCTTAGGGAGGCTGAGTGAAAGGAAAGGGTAAACCTCTGAAGTGCTCTGAATCTTTTGTTCTTGAGGTAGGCATTTATCACATGCATATGTTCAGAGAGCTGTATGCTTATAATATGAACACCTTCTGTATATATATTACATTTTAACAAAAATTTCTGAAAGTAAAACAAGAGTTATTTTCTTATGTTTTATTTCTTATCCTAGTTTCTTGAAGGTTCTGAGTATGAATAATAAAAATCAAGAATAAGTGGCTTCTTGCTTTTTTAAACATCAGCATTTTCAGTTGTTTAAAAGATTTTGAAAAAAAAATTGAAGGTTTTGCCTGGGTTTCAAATGGGAGACTCATTTTGGGGACACTATTTGATTTACACTAAGGTTTTTTTGTTTGTTTGTTGTTGTTTTACATTTGGCATTCCATATTCACTTTTTTTTGTGTAGTAAACTGCACTTGATTACTTAATCTTGAAATATTTACCATTTTTCCCTTAATTTTTTTTTATGAATGCAGTATATATGGTTAGATGAAAGTTTTCCATGGAGTTTCTGACCTCAATGCAATTTTATGCTTTCAATGGATTGTTGATGCGGAAAAAGGTCTTAATGAAGCAGAAACCACATTTCATGCCTTTGGTCTGGAAGAAGGGGCTGGCTGACACGGAAATAATGTAATATGTTTATTTTTTCTATGGCATAATAAGCTACACAATTTAAAATATTCTCTTAGAGAGATAGAATTAGTACCTAAAAACATTCAAGGTATTTGGCTTTTGCTAAAATATTATCTTCCCAGAATCCTCTCCCATCTTCCCTATACATTTAAATCCTCTCCCTCTTCCAAGCTTCGCACAGACCCTGCCTCACCCACAAAGCCTTTCCTACCCTCTGCAATTGGTGGTTACCTTCCTTCTTCTGAACTTAGTACTTCTTATATAGCCTATTTTCCAGTTTATTTTTTCATTGATTTGATCTGTCTTTTTGTATTTATATAACTCCTACGTTGTACTAGGTTTAGGATCTAAAACTTAAACCAGCTGGCGAGAAAGACCAGTTAAAAGCTCATTTCAAAACAGTATGTAAAGTGTGACCCTCGAGATAAGCACAGGAAACTGGGCAATACACAGGCAAGGCACCAGTTGGGGCAGTATCAGGTGGAATTTAGAGTGACTGTCTGAGAGACCTTGTTCTGGAAATCTATTTCTTACAGTAGAAAATGGAGATAATAGGTGTTCCTGTCTTAGGCACATTATAAATGAAGGAGTAAATGAAGAAATGTGTGTAGAGCGTATAGTATATGCCTGGCACAGGATAAGTGCTCAGTGAAAATGAAATACTATCACATTTTTATATTTTAAGTGTATATAATGTCATGGCCCATGTGGTGAATTGTTTGAACTACATCACAACAGAAAATATGTAATCTCAGTTTAAATCAAAATTCTAAATTATATATCTTGAACTCATAGAAGGGAAGGCATAACATACAATCACATTCCTCAAGAAAATCTCTGTTTTTTCTTTTTCCCCTTCTACTTCCGTTATACACTCATGAGCTGGACCTATACATTTCTTTTCCAGTGTCCTCCTTCAAAACTGTTTGGTGCATCTCATCCATGTTGTTCCTGTCTCATGACCCAAAAGTAGCCATTGTATGGATAGGGAATGATTTGGAACTGGCCAGGGGAGATAAATGGGGAATTGCCTGGCTTAGTCACTATATGTAGTGGGCTCTCTAAATATTTTTTCATGATTGAGGAAAGTTTCTTCTAGCTACATGTGTCAATGCCTTTTATCCTAATGTGATGGGAGGTGGGAAAGGGGGATACTTTCCATAAATGGTGAATATCAGCCGGGGTTCTAAGTTCTCCTGTCACCTTTAGTTATTTTTCATCATGAATCAATTTCCTCTTAATGATTCTTTCTGGACAACATCAATAGATTAGCAATTCCAGAGAACCTTCTTATCTCACTGTGACCGTGTCTCCTAATGCCTTTCCTAAGGAAGTTCACCAGGGAGATGTCTGTCCAGTTTATTCCTGGAGATAGGCATCAAAATAAATACTCTCACAGGCCATTTATAACCCACTTTTAAGAATGGTTTACTCACAGCTCCTTTTCTAGAAGTATGTAGTTAGGAAACAGAGATGGGTGAAGGGGAGGGAAGGGATGGAGAGGTGGAGGAGGAAAGGGAGATAGATTAGATTACATATAATTAATATAAATCAATTAAAGGATTTCTTTCTAAGGGGAGCGTGGAAGGCTAAGTTAGGGAAAGGGAAAAGAGAATGAAAACTAACATTTATTTTGTATCTACTGTATGTCAGGAACTATACAGGTACTTTACACATGTTCTCTCATTTAATCCTCAGAACAAACATTTGAGGTATTATACCTATTTTATAGATGAGGAAACTGAGGACTTTAGAGATGCTAAATAATTTATCCAAGGTTATACAGGTAGTAAGTTGCATTGCCTAGGCCATACCAAAGTTGTAGCATGACTGACAAAAACTGTTATCAATTAAATTTTTATCTTTCACTATACCATGGTAGGGGGATGTTAGAATCTATTACAAAAGTTCTAATGTCACTTCTTGTGGGGCAAGGAGTCTCTGGCTGACCTTGCTGGTCGCCTAATGAACAACTCTTTCTCCTCTTTGTTTTGTTCTGTTAGAGCCTGTCTCTCATGCAAAGGCTGAAAATGCTAAATACTGATTCTCCCGTTTTCCTTTGTTGCTATGGCATGGGCCTGTGACTCATTCCTGGCTAATGGAACCTGAGGAGAAATTTGCTCAGAAAGTTTTTACACAGATATAAAAGGAGTCTCTACCCTTACTATTCTTAACTGCTTTAGACTTTTTTTTCTGAAGATGTAATGCTTGGAGCTGTGGCAGCCATCTTGTGAGTGGCAGCCATCTTGTGACCGTAGAATTTCCTCATGCTTTTTATTCTCACATGCTAAAAGACACCCTCAGGCACAGTAGTACTCACCTATTATTAATTGCTTTTATTGATCTGTGCAGAACAGGGTATGTAAATGTTAAAATGATTATGATAAAAAAATAGAGTTTTTTAATGCAAACATTTTTTGAGGAGGAAAGGGGACCTTTGAGATTGTCTTGATTATTAACCTTTCATTTTACAGAAGAAAGAAACCCAGAGCAGTTAGAGGTGTTTTCTAAAGTTATAGAGATGGTTAGTGACAGAGTATGGATGAAAACCTAGGTCTTCTGACTGTATCAAATGTTTAGTTTAATAAGATATTTCTTAATGAATAAAATATCATTTAGATATAACTAAGCCATTGAAAATATTTGTGATTAGTAAGTCATCTGAAATGATTTAGCTTATTTGGTTCATTTTGTTTCTAAATACTTTAGAGCTTAGTTGGTTACTTAATGAGATCATCTGACATTCTTTTTTTCTGATTCTTCCTTGAGTTTAATAAATTATTTGAAATAAAAGTACCGCAATTTCAGTTATTCTAGCAGAGAAACCCAACACACTTTGCCTGATGTGCTTGTTCAGTATGATTTATCAGAGAAAGAAGAGCTGATATGCCATTGTTTATAATTAAAAATATATATATATTTAGTTATTTTATTTTATTTTATTTTATTTTATTTTATTTT
>NW_024422572.1:0-1730 GCF_014898765.1 Herpailurus yagouaroundi | reverse complement strand
CTCCCTCCCACCCCCCCCCCATCAATCCTCAGTTTATTCTCAGTGTTTCTTATGGTTTGCCTCCTTCCCTCTCTGTAACTTTTTTTTTTTCCCCTTCCCCTCCAACATGTTCTTCTGTTAAGTTTCTCAGGATCCACATAAGAGTGAAAACATATGTTATCTGTCTTTCTCTGTATGACTTATTTCACTTACCATAACACTATCCGGTTCCATCCACATTACTACAAAATGCCATATTTCATTCTGTCTCGTTGCCAAGTAGTGTCCCATTGTATATATAAACCATAATTTCTTTATCCTTTCATCAGTTGATGGACATTCAGGCTCTTTCCATAATTTGGCTATTGTTGAAAGTGCTGCTATAAACATTGGTGTACAAGTGCCCCTATGCATCAGCACTCCTGTATCCCTTGGGTAAATTTCTAGCAGTGCTATTGCTGGGTCATAGGGTAGATCTATTTTTAATTTTTTGAGGAACCTCCACACTGTTTTCCAGGGTGGCTGCACCAATTTGCATTCCCACCAACAGTGCAAGAGGGTTCCCATTTCTCCACATCCTCTCCAGCATCTATAGTCTCCTGATTTGTTCATTTTAGCCACTCTGACTGGCATGAGGTGATATCTGAGTGTGGTTTTGATTTTATTTCCCTGATGAGGAGCGACGTTGAGCATCTTTTCATGTGCCTGTTGGCCATCCAGATGTCTTCTTTAGAGAAGTGTCTATTCATGTCTTCTGCCCATTTCTTCACTGGATTATTTGTTTTTCGGGTGTGGAATTTAGTGAGTTTGTTACAGATTTTGGATACTGGCCCTTTGTCTGATATGTCATTTGAAAATATCTTTTCCCATTCCATCAATTGCCTTTTAGTTTTGTTGACTGTTAACTTTGCAGTGAAGAACATTTTATCTTGATGAGGTCCCATAGTTCATTTTTGCTTTTAATTTCCTTGCCTTTGGAGATGTGTCAAGTAAGAAATTGCTACAGCTGAGGTCAGAGAGGTTTTTTTCCTCCTTTCTCCACTAGGGTTTTGATGGTTTCCTGTCTCACATTCACATCCTTCATCCATTTTGAGTTTATTTTAGTGAATGGTATAAGAAAGTGGTCTAGTTTCATTGTTCTGCATGTTGCTGTCCAGTTCTTCCAGCACCATTTGTTAAAGAGACTGTCTTTTTTTCCATTGGATATTCTTTCCTGCTTTGTCAAAGATTAGTTGGCCATACTTTTGTGGGTCTAGTTCTGGGGTTTCTAATCTATTCCATTGGTTTCTGTGTCTGTTTTTGTGCCAATACCATGCTGTCTTGATGGTGACAGCTTTGTAGTAGAGGCTAAAGTCTGGGATTGTGATGCCTCCTACTTTGGTCTTCTTCTTCAAAATTACTTTGGCTATTCGGGATCTTTTGTGGTTCCATATGAATTTTAGGATTGCTTGTTGTAGTTTCGAGAAGAATGCTGGTGCAGTTTTGATTGGGATTGCATTGAATGTGTAGACAGCTTTGGGTAGTATTGACATTTTGACGATATTTATTCTTCCAATCCACGAGCACAGAATGTTTTTCCATTTCTTTGTATCTTCTTCAATTTCCTTCGTAAGTTTTCTATAGTTTTCAGCATACAGATCTTTTACATCTTTCGTTAGGTTTATTCTTAGGTATTTTTTGATTCTTGGTGCAATTGTGAATGGTATCAGTTTCTTTATTTGTCTTTCTGTTGCTTCATTATTAGTGTATAA
>NW_024422571.1:1827-12571 GCF_014898765.1 Herpailurus yagouaroundi | reverse complement strand
TGTGGGTGCTTAGGAATTTGTCCATTTCTTCCAGGTTGTCCAGTTTGATGGCATATAATTTTTCACAGTGTTCTCTGATAATTGCTTGTATTTCTGAGGGATTGGTTGTAATAATTCCATTTTCATTCATGATTTTATCTATTTGGGTCATCTCCTTTTTTTTTTTTTTTTGAGAAGCATGTCTAGAGGTTTATCAATTTTGTTTATTTTTTCAAAAAACCAACTCTTGGTTTCATTGATCTGCTCTACAGTTTTTTTTAGATTCTATATTGTTTATCTCTGCTCTGATCTTTATTATTTCTCTTCTTCTGCTGGGTTTGGGGTGTCTTTGCTGTTCTGCTTCTATTTCCTTTAGGTGTGCTATTAGATTTTGTATTTGGGATTTTTCGTGTTTCTGGAGATAGGCCTGGATTGCAATGTATTTTCCTCTCAGGACTGCCTTCACTGCATCCCAAAGCGTTTGGATTGTTGTATTTTCATTTTCGTTTGTTTCCATATATTTTTTAATTTCTTCTCTAAATGCCTGGTTGACCCATTCATTCTTTAGTAGGGTGTTCTTTAACCTCCATGGTTTTGGAGGTTTTCCAGACTTTTTCCTGTGGTTGATTTGAAGCTTCATAGCATTGTGGTCTGAAAGTATGCATGGTATGATCTCAATTCTTGTATACTTATGAAGGGCTGTTTTGTGACCCAGTATATGATCTATCTTGGAGAATGTTCCATGTTCACTGGAGAAGAAAGTATATTCTGTTGCTTTGGGATGCAGAGTTCTAAATATATCTGTCAAGTCCATCTGATCCAATGTATCATTCATGGCCCTTGCTTCTTTATTGACCGTGTGTCTAGATGATCTATCCATTTCTGTAAGTGGGGTGTTAAAGTCCCCTGCAATTACCACATTCTTATCAATAAGGTTGCTTATGTTGTGAGTAATTGTTTTATATATTTGGGGGCTCACGTATTCGGTGCATAGACATTTATAATTGTTAGCTCTTCCTGATGGATAGACCCTGTGATTATTATATAATGCCCTTCTTCACCTCTTGTTACAGCCTTTAATTTAAAGTCTAGTTTGTCTGATATAAGTATGGCTACTCCAGCTTTCTTTGACTTCCAGTAGCATGATAAATAGTTCTCCATCCCCTCACTTTCAATCTGAAGGTGTCCTCAGGTCTAAAATGAGTCTCTTATAGACAGCAAATAGATGGGTCTTGGTTTTTTATCCATTCTGATACCTTATGTCTTTTGGTTGGTGCATTTAGTCCATTTACATTCAGTGTTATTATAGAAAGATATGGGTTTAGAGTCATTGTGATGTCTTTATGTTTTATGCTTGTAGCGATGTCTCTGGTACGTTGTCTCACAGGATCCCCCTTAGGATCTCTTGTAGGGCTGGTTTAGTGGTGACAAATTCCTTCAGTTTTTGTTTGTTTGGGAAGACCTTTATCTCTCCTTCTGCTCTAAATGACAGACTTGCTGGATAAAGGATTCTCGGCTGCATATATTTTTCTGTTCATCACATTGAAGATTTCCTGCCATTCCTTTCTGGCCTGCCAAGTTTCAGTAGAGAGATTGGTCACGAGTCTTATAGGTCTCCCTTTATATGTCAGAGCACGTTTATCCCTAGCTGCTTTCAGAATTTTCTCTTTATCCTTGTATTTTGCCAGTTTGACTATGGTATGTTGTGCAGAAGATCGATTCAAGTTGTCTGAAGGGAGTTCTCTGTGCCTCCTGGATTTCAATGCCTTTTTCCTTCCCCAGATCCAGGAAGTTCTCAGCTATTATTTCTTCAAATACACCTTCAGCACCTTTCCCTCTCTCTTCCTCCTCTGGAATACCAATTATGCGTAGATTATTTCTCTTTATTGCATCACTTAGTTCTCTAATTTTCCCCTCATACTCCTGGATTTTTTTATCTCTCTTTTTCTCAGCTTCTTCTTTTTCCATAACTTTATCTTCTAGCTCACCTATTCTCTCCTCTGCCTCTTCATTCTGAGCTGTGGTCGTCTCCATTTTATTTTGCAGATCGTTAATAGCATTTTTTAGCTTCTCTTGGCTGTTCCTTAGTCCCTTGATCTGTAGCAATAGATTCTCTGCTGTCCTTTATACTGTTTTCAAGCCCCGTGATTAATTTTATGACTATTATTCTAAATTCACTCTCTGTTATATTATTTAAATCGTTTTTGATCAGTTCATTAGCTGTTGTTATTTCCTGGAGGTTTTTTTTGAGGGGAATTCTTCCGTTTCGTCATTTTGGATAGTCCCTGGAGTGGTGTGGAACTACGGGGCACTTCCCCTGTGCTCTCTTGAATAACTTGCATTGGTGGGCGGCACCACAGTCAGACCTGATGTCTGCCCCCAGCCCACCTCTGGGGCCACAGTCAGACTGGTGTGTACTTTCTCTTCCCCTCTCCTAGGGGCAGGATTCACTGTGGGGTGGCGTGGCCGGTCTGGGCTAATTGCACACTGCCAGGCTTGTGGTGCTGGGGATCTGGCGTATTAGCTGGGGTGGATCCGCAAGGTGCCCGGGGGCGGGAGGGGCAGGCTCAGCTTGCTTATCCTCCGTGATCTGCTTCCAGAGGGGCCCTGTGGCACCGGCAGGAAGTCATACCCGCCGGAGGGATGGATCCGCAGAAGCACAGCATTCCGTGTTTGCACGGTGCAAGCCAGTTCCCTGGCAGGAACCAGTTCCCTTTGGGATTTTGGCTGGGATGGGTGAGGGAGATGGCACTGGCGAGCGCCTTTGTTCCCCACCAATCTGCGCTCTGTTGTCTGGGGCTCAACAACTCTCCCTCCAGTTGTACTCCAGCCCTCCTGCTCTCAGAGCAGAACTGTTAACTTATAAGCTTCCAGATGTTAAGTCCCGCTCACTGCCTGAACACACTCCGTCTGGCCCCCCCACTTTTGCAAGCCAGACTCGGGGGCTCTGCTTGGCCGGCAGGCTGCCCCTCCACCCTCCTCCCTCCTGCCAGTCCGTGTAGCATGCACCACCTCTCCGCCCTTCCTACCCTCTTCCGTGGACCTCTCGTCTATGCTTGGCTCCGGAGAATCCATTCTGCTAGTCTTCTGGCAATTTTCTGGGTTATTTAGGCAGGTGTGGGTGGAATCTAAGTGATCCGCAGGATGCGGTGAGCTCAGTGTGCTCCTACACCGCCAGCTTCGAATCAAATTTTTATTTAGTTGATTTCTGTTTTTCTTTTAATTTCCTTCTTCTATTTAATTTTGGTTTATTTTTTTCTTCTTTTCCTAGGCTCTTCAAGTAGAAGCTTAGATTACTGATTTAAGACTTTTCCTCTTTTCTATTGTAAGCATTTAGTGCTATAAATTTTCCTCTCAGCATTGCTTTAACAGTGGCTCACAAGTGTTGATACGTTGTACTTTCATATTCATTCACTTCCATGTAATCTTTGATTTCTCTTGAGACATCTTTTTGAGCCATGAGTTGTTTAAAAATGTATTGTTTTTCTGTTATTGATTTCTAGTTTGCTTCCATTGTGGTCAGAGAACACAGTCTTATGTTAAATTCTATCAAATGTGTTGATAGTTGTTTTGTGACCTTATATATGGTCTTTCTCAGTGTATGTTCTATCGTTCTTGAAAAGAATGTGAGTTCTGCTGTTGTTGGGTGGACTGTTTAATTTATGGAACATTTTGGTTGATGGTGTTATAGAATTTTCTGTATCCTTGCTGATTTTCTATCTGATTTCTGCCAGTTGTTGAGAGAGGAATGCTAAAGTTTCTATAATTATAGATTTGTCTGTTTCTTTCAATTCCACTAGTTTTTGCTTCAGTTATTTTGTAGTTTTGTTGTTTGGTGCTATACATATCCAGGACTGCCTTGTGCTTCTGGTAGACTGACCATTTTATCATTATGTCATGTCATTGTCTGTGGTAAATCTTTGTTCTTAGGTCTACTTTATCTGTTATTAAAATGGCTATTCCTGCTTTCTTTTGATTAATGTTTGCACGATATATCTTTTTCCTATTCTTTTACTTTCAACCTACCTGTATTATATTTGAAGTGAGTTTCATGTACACAGCATTTGGTTGGGTTATGTTTTTTAATTGACTCTGCCAATCTCTAAATAAGTGATGAACATAAGTACACAAAATTTGAAAGCTACCAAAAAGGACATGTTAAAAAGTCAATCTCCTCCCACCCTTTCCCCCTTTATATCTCCTTCCCAAGAGGCAACCATGTTCTCCAGTTGTCTTTTGTCTTATGTCCAAGCCAGTCTGCACATATGCAAGCATTTATAGAACTATAAATTTTTCCTTTAAAAAGAAAATACAAATAAAAAAAATGTATATACTATTCTACCTCTCACTTTATGTGTGTGTGTGTATACCTTGGATAATTCCTATGTTGGTACATATTGAGCATACTGCCAACATTTAATTAAAAATATTTTCTTCTGGTTTCAAAAATCTTAAAAGCCAGTCTCAGGAAGTATGCTCTTTTGTACAAGATCACATGTTAAAATTCTCATAAATTGAAAACATTTAGCAATCAGAATGGAGAATATAAATTATAATGAAATATATAAATTACTATACATATTGAGCTTAAATACTTTAGAATAAGTGTGCTGGAAATCCACTCTTTTTAAGTCATAGATTTCCAAAGAGTTGTGAAGTTATTTAGCAGCAACTGTCTATATGGCTAGGAATAATGGGATGAGACCAAGAAAAGGAGAGGCAATATTTAAAGTAAAAATATAGCTCCTGGAAACTTTGTAAAGTACTTTATGCCATTATTTTCTTATATACCCAAATGGGGGAAAGACTACTATCCCATGAAATAAAACAGTATTCTAGATCTTGGTATTTTCCTTTGTCTTTTATAATTGCAAATTAAAAAGGCTTCTGAAGAGATAAGGATTAATCAATTCAACAAATATATATTACATATCTACTGTGTTCCAGAGACAGTTCCAGACAGTAAACAAAGTAGAAAAATATTGCAAGCTCTCATTCTGGGAATAGCAATGGGGAGCAAACAAAATAAAGGAATAAAACCGAGAAAAAAAGCCAGGAAGTGATAGGCATTTTGAAGAGAATAAAACTAGGTTATGTGTTGCAGAGACACAGGGAAATTGTTTTATATTTGGTGTTAGAAGATGCTGTTAAACTGAGAAGCCCAGGAAACCATGTCCATAATCCAAGAAAAAGTCCTTTGCTTACATTGCTCTAGTTTGCTCTGTCCTCCTCTGACCTCCTTCTGGCTAAATCCTTAAAGCCACAGCACAGTCCTACATTCTTGGTAAAGTCTTCTGGGATATTCCTGCCAGGAGGAAGAAAATGCACCTGATGTAACAGCCACTGTAAGTACTGGACTGGCGAATGATCTGATTGGCCCAGTGTAAGAAGGGTTGGAGAGAAGAAGAAACCACAAGTAGAAAGGCCAGATGAGGAAATTAAGCTAAATATATACTATCTCAAGAATATTCCCAGAAATTACTGTTAAAATTAAACCTCTGCTTACAGTGGAATACTGTATAGCAGAAGTTCTCAAACTTTTTGATCTGAGGACACTTTATGCCCTTAAAAATTATTGAGGACTTTAAAGAGCTTTTGATTATGTGGATTATAGCTATTCATGTTTACCACATTGTGATTTAAAAGTGAGAAATTTAAAGAATATTTATTATAAAATTATTTAAAGCTAACAACACTAAACACATTGCATGGTAACATAAATAGCTATTTTTTATAAAAAGTACTTTATTTTGCACAAAAAAATTAATGAGAACAGAGGTGTTATTTTACATTTTGCAATCTATTTACAACTGGGTTATGAGAAAACAGCTGGTTTCTAATCTCTGCTTCTCCGTTTGATCTATTGTTGTATATTTTACTTAAAGTATATGAAGAAGATACAGTCTCACATAGATAGATAATTTCTTTCTTTCTTTCTTTCTTTCTTTCTTTCTTTCTTTCTTTCTTCCTTTCAAATACATGTGGATATCTTTCTTTGATACTACATTAAAACTTGACAAGTGGTAGTTCCTTAAAGGTTAATTGTAATGTGGATACTGAAATCATATCAATGAACATTTGATAGTCTGATATGTTAAATCCATTGGTCTGTCCTGGACTTTGAATTAATCTTGTACTAATGCATGATTTGTATTAGGCATTCATTATTCAGAAAACATTGGTTCACTGATTTATGCAGAGCCTTCAAATGCTTACATATTTCCTTATATAATATTTTAAAAATCACATATAGTAAAGTATTTAAATGTTGTTAAGCTGTAAAATTCATGGTGGTGGACATGTTGTACAAATCATAATTTTTGTTTAAAAAGTTGAAGTTTTGTCATTGACATAAATTACTACCAGTAGTTTTCCCTAAAGTTAAGGGTTCCCTTCATTTATTTTTGAGAAAATGTCTGCCAAATACTCAGATTCAATAACCATTGTTTTCCTGTCAGTCATTCTCTCTAGTAAATTTGTGTTCCATGACAAAAGTGACTAGTTTAGCCTGCAACTCACATTGCTTTTCCTAATGAGTTTTTTCATCCATTGTACTTTATGTAGAAGTACTTTATGCATACTTTACATCACACAGAATATTAAAAAGACATGTACTCAAGGGTTGAGAGCTAATGTAATTAATATTTTTTTTTTTACTAAAGAAGTTATTAAATACAGTTGTCATTTTTTTGTTTTATGTTTTTGTTTACTGGTGGTGCATGGTGTTGAACAATGATAGGATAATGTTTAGTACAATTTGGTGTCATTGCCTTGATTTATGCTAACGTGCCAGCAATTTTATCCACTTTTGCTTTTGTACCATCAGTACAAATATCAATACGGCAAAAAGGATAAATTATATGTTACAATATTTATGAAAATTGCTTACTTTTGGACCACACTTTAACCTACATTTATCAACCACACTTTGAGAATTATTGCTGGACAAAAATGAGAATGAATGATCTATAGCTACCCACAACAATAATGGTTGAATCTCACAAATATATTGTTAAGTAAAGGAATCCAGATCCAAAAATAATACATGATATATGACCCACTTATATACCCATTGTATATAAAATACAAAAACAGGCAAAGCTTATCTATGGTATTAGAAATAGGAGATGGTTATCCTTAGGGAGGCTGAGTGAAAGGAAAGGGTAAACCTCTGGAGTGCTCTGAATCTTTTGTTCTTGAGGTAGGCATTTATCACATGCATATGTTCAGAGAGCTGTATGCTTATAATATGAACACCTTCTGTATATATATTACATTTTAACAAAAATTTCTGAAAGTAAAACAAGAGTTATTTTCTTATGTTTTATTTCTTATCCTAGTTTCTTGAAGGTTCTGAGTATGAATAATAAAAATCAAGAATAAGTGGCTTCTTGCTTTTTTAAACATCAGCATTTTCAGTTGTTTAAAAGATTTTGAAAAAAAAATTGAAGGTTTTGCCTGGGTTTCAAATGGGAGACTCATTTTGGGGACACTATTTGATTTACACTAAGGTTTTTTTGTTTGTTTGTTGTTGTTTTACATTTGGCATTCCATATTCACTTTTTTTTGTGTAGTAAACTGCACTTGATTACTTAATCTTGAAATATTTACCATTTTTCCCTTAATTTTTTTTTATGAATGCAGTATATATGGTTAGATGAAAGTTTTCCATGGAGTTTCTGACCTCAATGCAATTTTATGCTTTCAATGGATTGTTGATGCGGAAAAAGGTCTTAATGAAGCAGAAACCACATTTCATGCCTTTGGTCTGGAAGAAGGGGCTGGCTGACACGGAAATAATGTAATATGTTTATTTTTTCTATGGCATAATAAGCTACACAATTTAAAATATTCTCTTAGAGAGATAGAATTAGTACCTAAAAACATTCAAGGTATTTGGCTTTTGCTAAAATATTATCTTCCCAGAATCCTCTCCCATCTTCCCTATACATTTAAATCCTCTCCCTCTTCCAAGCTTCGCACAGACCCTGCCTCACCCACAAAGCCTTTCCTACCCTCTGCAATTGGTGGTTACCTTCCTTCTTCTGAACTTAGTACTTCTTATATAGCCTATTTTCCAGTTTATTTTTTCATTGATTTGATCTGTCTTTTTGTATTTATATAACTCCTACGTTGTACTAGGTTTAGGATCTAAAACTTAAACCAGCTGGCAAGAAAGACCAGTTAAAAGCTCATTTCAAAACAGTATGTAAAGTGTGACCCTCGAGATAAGCACAGGAAACTGGGCAATACACAGGCAAGGCACCAGTTGGGGCAGTATCAAGTGGAATTTAGAGTGACTGTCTGAGAGACCTTGTTCTGGAAATCTATTTCTTACAGTAGAAAATGGAGATAATAGGTGTTCCTGTCTTAGGCACATTATAAATGAAGGAGTAAATGAAGAAATGTGTGTAGAGCGTATAGTATATGCCTGGCACAGGATAAGTGCTCAGTGAAAATGAAATACTATCACATTTTTATATTTTAAGTGTATATAATGTCATGGCCCATGTGGTGAATTGTTTGAACTACATCACAACAGAAAATATGTAATCTCAGTTTAAATCAAAATTCTAAATTATATATCTTGAACTCATAGAAGGGAAGGCATAACATACAATCACATTCCTCAAGAAAATCTCTGTTTTTTCTTTTTCCCCTTCTACTTCCGTTATACACTCATGAGCTGGACCTATACATTTCTTTTCCAGTGTCCTCCTTCAAAACTGTTTGGTGCATCTCATCCATGTTGTTCCTGTCTCATGACCCAAAAGTAGCCATTGTATGGATAGGGAATGATTTGGAACTGGCCAGGGGAGATAAATGGGGAATTGCCTGGCTTAGTCACTATATGTAGTGGGCTCTCTAAATATTTTTTCATGATTGAGGAAAGTTTCTTCTAGCTACATGTGTCAATGCCTTTTATCCTAATGTGATGGGAGGTGGGAAAGGGGGATACTTTCCATAAATGGTGAATATCAGCCGGGGTTCTAAGTTCTCCTGTCACCTTTAGTTATTTTTCATCATGAATCAATTTCCTCTTAATGATTCTTTCTGGACAACATCAATAGATTAGCAATTCCAGAGAACCTTCTTATCTCACTGTGACCGTGTCTCCTAATGCCTTTCCTAAGGAAGTTCACCAGGGAGATGTCTGTCCAGTTTATTCCTGGAGATAGGCATCAAAATAAATACTCTCACAGGCCATTTATAACCCACTTTTAAGAATGGTTTACTCACAGCTCCTTTTCTAGAAGTATGTAGTTAGGAAACAGAGATGGGTGAAGGGGAGGGAAGGGATGGAGAGGTGGAGGAGGAAAGGGAGATAGATTAGATTACATATAATTAATATAAATCAATTAAAGGATTTCTTTCTAAGGGGAGCGTGGAAGGCTAAGTTAGGGAAAGGGAAAAGAGAATGAAAACTAACATTTATTTTGTATCTACTGTATGTCAGGAACTATACAGGTACTTTACACATGTTCTCTCATTTAATCCTCAGAACAAACATTTGAGGTATTATACCTATTTTATAGATGAGGAAACTGAGGACTTTAGAGATGCTAAATAATTTATCCAAGGTTATACAGGTAGTAAGTTGCATTGCCTAGGCCATACCAAAGTTGTAGCATGACTGACAAAAACTGTTATCAATTAAATTTTTATCTTTCACTATACCATGGTAGGGGGCTGTTAGAATCTATTACAAAAGTTCTAATGTCACTTCTTGTGGGGCAAGGAGTCTCTGGCTGACCTTGCTGGTCGCCTAATGAACAACTCTTTCTCCTCTTTGTTTTGTTCTGTTAGAGCCTGTCTCTCATGCAAAGGCTGAAAATGCTAAATACTGATTCTCCCGTTTTCCTTTGTTGCTATGGCATGGGCCTGTGACTCATTCCTGGCTAATGGAACCTGAGGAGAAATTTGCTCAGAAAGTTTTTACACAGATATAAAAGGAGTCTCTACCCTTACTATTCTTAACTGCTTTAGACTTTTTTTTCTGAAGATGTAATGCTTGGAGCTGTGGCAGCCATCTTGTGAGTGGCAGCCATCTTGTGACCGTAGAATTTCCTCATGCTTTTTATTCTCACATGCTAAAAGACACCCTCAGGCACAGTAGTACTCACCTATTATTAATTGCTTTTATTGATCTGTGCAGAACAGGGTATGTAAATGTTAAAATGATTATGATAAAAAAATAGAGTTTTTTAATGCAAACATTTTTTGAGGAGGAAAGGGGACCTTTGAGATTGTCTTGATTATTAACCTTTCATTTTACAGAAGAAAGAAACCCAGAGCAGTTAGAGGTGTTTTCTAAAGTTATAGAGATGGTTAGTGACAGAGTATGGATGAAAACCTAGGTCTTCTGACTGTATCAAATGTTTAGTTTAATAAGATATTTCTTAATGAATAAAATATCATTTAGATATAACTAAGCCATTGAAAATATTTGTGATTAGTAAGTCATCTGAAATGATTTAGCTTATTTGGTTCATTTTGTTTCTAAATACTTTAGAGCTTAGTTGGTTACTTAATGAGATCATCTGACATTCTTTTTTTCTGATTCTTCCTTGAGTTTAATAAATTATTTGAAATAAAAGTACCGCAATTTCAGTTATTCTAGCAGAGAAACCCAACACACTTTGCCTGATGTGCTTGTTCAGTATGATTTATCAGAGAAAGAAGAGCTGATATGCCATTGTTTATAATTAAAAATATATATATATTTAGTTATTTTATTTTATTTTATTTTATTTTATTTTATTTT
>NW_024422571.1:0-1727 GCF_014898765.1 Herpailurus yagouaroundi | reverse complement strand
CTCCCTCCCACCCCCCCCCCATCAATCCTCAGTTTATTCTCAGTGTTTCTTATGGTTTGCCTCCTTCCCTCTCTGTAACTTTTTTTTTTTCCCCTTCCCCTCCAACATGTTCTTCTGTTAAGTTTCTCAGGATCCACATAAGAGTGAAAACATATGTTATCTGTCTTTCTCTGTATGACTTATTTCACTTACCATAACACTATCCGGTTCCATCCACATTACTACAAAATGCCATATTTCATTCTGTCTCGTTGCCAAGTAGTGTCCCATTGTATATATAAACCATAATTTCTTTATCCTTTCATCAGTTGATGGACATTCAGGCTCTTTCCATAATTTGGCTATTGTTGAAAGTGCTGCTATAAACATTGGTGTACAAGTGCCCCTATGCATCAGCACTCCTGTATCCCTTGGGTAAATTTCTAGCAGTGCTATTGCTGGGTCATAGGGTAGATCTATTTTTAATTTTTTGAGGAACCTCCACACTGTTTTCCAGGGTGGCTGCACCAATTTGCATTCCCACCAACAGTGCAAGAGGGTTCCCATTTCTCCACATCCTCTCCAGCATCTATAGTCTCCTGATTTGTTCATTTTAGCCACTCTGACTGGCATGAGGTGATATCTGAGTGTGGTTTTGATTTTATTTCCCTGATGAGGAGCGACGTTGAGCATCTTTTCATGTGCCTGTTGGCCATCCAGATGTCTTTAGAGAAGTGTCTATTCATGTCTTCTGCCCATTTCTTCACTGGATTATTTGTTTTTCGGGTGTGGAATTTAGTGAGTTTGTTACAGATTTTGGATACTGGCCCTTTGTCTGATATGTCATTTGAAAATATCTTTTCCCATTCCATCAATTGCCTTTTAGTTTTGTTGACTGTTAACTTTGCAGTGAAGAACATTTTATCTTGATGAGGTCCCATAGTTCATTTTTGCTTTTAATTTCCTTGCCTTTGGAGATGTGTCAAGTAAGAAATTGCTACAGCTGAGGTCAGAGAGGTTTTTTTCCTCCTTTCTCCACTAGGGTTTTGATGGTTTCCTGTCTCACATTCACATCCTTCATCCATTTTGAGTTTATTTTAGTGAATGGTATAAGAAAGTGGTCTAGTTTCATTGTTCTGCATGTTGCTGTCCAGTTCTTCCAGCACCATTTGTTAAAGAGACTGTCTTTTTTTCCATTGGATATTCTTTCCTGCTTTGTCAAAGATTAGTTGGCCATACTTTTGTGGGTCTAGTTCTGGGGTTTCTAATCTATTCCATTGGTTTCTGTGTCTGTTTTTGTGCCAATACCATGCTGTCTTGATGGTGACAGCTTTGTAGTAGAGGCTAAAGTCTGGGATTGTGATGCCTCCTACTTTGGTCTTCTTCTTCAAAATTACTTTGGCTATTCGGGATCTTTTGTGGTTCCATATGAATTTTAGGATTGCTTGTTGTAGTTTCGAGAAGAATGCTGGTGCAGTTTTGATTGGGATTGCATTGAATGTGTAGACAGCTTTGGGTAGTATTGACATTTTGACGATATTTATTCTTCCAATCCACGAGCACGGAATGTTTTTGCATTTCTTTGTATCTTCTTCAATTTCCTTCATAAGTTTTCTATAGTTTTCAGCATACAGATCTTTTACATCTTTCGTTAGGTTTATTCTTAGGTATTTTTTGATTCTTGGTGCAATTGTGAATGGTATCAGTTTCTTTATTTGTCTTTCTGTTGCTTCATTATTAGTGTATAA
>NW_024422570.1:0-20827 GCF_014898765.1 Herpailurus yagouaroundi | reverse complement strand
GAACAAAGTCGACATCCTTGGTCGGGGTCTGGCATCGCAGCCTTACATTGCTTCTGGGAGGCACCACCCAGCTGGGCCAGGCCCTGAGGGTGGGCTTGGGAAGGGGCTCTGGAAGGAAGCAGATTGGGGACAGGATTTGGTGCCCTCGCCTGCTGTCAGGAAACCCCTTGAAGGAAAGAGAAGGGATGCGGGGAATTTGGAGCGAAGGAGAGGGAGGGTTTAACTGAAGGAACACTCACCATCAGTCCCCCTGCTTCCTTGGCCAGCGCACAGCCCTGCAAGAGAACCGTCTGTCCGTGAGACCTGAGCCCTGTCTCAAGGGGACCTCCCCGGGGGGGGGGGGGGTGCTGCCACTGAGACCAGACCCTGGAGGTCACGCATCTGGGGTTCTCATTTCCCATGCTGGACCCAGGCTTCCACTCCGCCCTCTGCTCCTGCCCCATTTCCCACAGAAGGGCTCCTCTTTGGATGCCACCTGCCACTCCAGGGGCTCTCCTGGCTTCACAAACGTCCACAGACCCCTGGATTCTCAGCCTCTATCACGGACAGGTCCTTGCATTTCTGTCAGGCTGGTGTTACAGTTCCTGAACATCCCCCCGACTGGCCCCCACCAATTCACCCTGGATGTAGAAGGCAGGAACCCTGAGAAAGATCAGGAAGCATGGGACTTGAATGTGACCCTGGGCCACCTCTGATCTTGTCTGAGACCCTGAGTGGGCCTGACAGTCTGCAGACAGCCTCACTGGTGCCAGAAGAACCCCTCCCCACCCCATGCTGAAGGCTGCTCTATGCCAGGGGCACCTGGGTGGCTCAGTCCATTAAGCGTCCAACTTTGGCTGCAGTCATGATCTCCTGGTCCATGAGTCGGAACCCCGCGTCGGGCTCTGTGCTGACAGCTCAGAGCCTGGAGCCCGCTTCGGATTCCGTGACTCCCTCTCTCTCTCTCTTCCCCTCCCCCGCTCGCACTCTGTCTGTCTCTCTCAAAAATAAAAACTTAAAAAAAAATCCGTTGACTTAGAAAGAAATTTGCAATTGACAGTTATTTATTATGTGTATCTCCGAGCACCCACAGACATCCTGCTGTTAATGCCCAAATGTGGTAGACACGTTTTGTCCGAGTTCTAAGGTCTCCCAAAAAATAACATCAAGCCTGTTTACAGAATTTATTGGAAGAGAGTGATTGCTCTAAGTCAACAGATACTTAAGAGATTTCCCCTCCCTCCCTCCCTCCCTCTTCCTTCCTTCCTTCCTTCCTTCCTTCCTTCCTTCCTTCCTTCCTTCCTGTTTCTTTCTTTCTTTCTTCCTCTCTTTCTTTCTTTCTTTCTTTCTTTCTTTCTTTCTTTCTTTCTTTTCTTTCCCTGTGTGAACCAGTTTTGTGTCTTAGTCATGAAAAGGGGGAAGTTACCAGGCCTTTGTGCTAAAATTGTCTGGGGAAATCAAAAATACTACATCCCACGTTTTGAAAAAAAAAAAAAAAAGAAAGAAAAAGTGATAAATAGCCAAAACATGAAAAGACCCAAGCATCCAGTGAAGGATAAGTGGATAAAGGAAAGGTCTGTGGTCTGTACAGACAGTGGAATACTCTTCTGCCATTTGAAAGGAATGAAATGCTGGGGCACCTGGGTGGTTCAGTCAGTTAAGCATCTGCCTTCATCTCAGGTCATGCTCTCACAGTTCGTGGGTTCGAGCCCCACGGCGGGCTCTGTGCTGACAGCTCAGAGCCTGGAGCTGCTTCTGTTTCTGTGTCTCCCTCTCTCTCTCTGCTCCTCCCCTGCTCTCACTCTGTCTCTCTCTCTCAAAAATAAGTAAGCATTAAAAGCAATGAAATGCTGATAGATGCTACATCATGAGTGGACTTGGATGACACTTTGCTGTGTGAAATTAGCCCAACACCCAAGAACAATTACTGTGTGATTCCACTGACACAAAGTACCTGGCTAGAATGGGCAAATTCATGGTTATCAGGGGGCTGGGGAGGAAGCAGAAAGGAGTATTGATGAACGAGTACAGAGTTTATGTCGGGGATGACAAACGTTTTGGGTGAAGGTTGCACATCATTGTGAATGCACTGAAATGCCACCAAAATGTATACTTACAGAGAGTTAAGAGGATCAATATTATTTACATATATTTAACGTAATAAAAAGCAGAACATAATGGGTGTGTTTACGGTATTGAAAAGAAAATTCTCACCGATGCCAGACAAAGTGGGAGTCTGAAAAAATAAATTCTAGATGGCATGGGACAGCTCACAAGGGGATTGCGATTAGGACAGAGAAGTCGGCGTGTGCTCTGTCTTGCCTCACGGCACATTTCGGGGCCTGTGAAAATTCAGAGCCTTTGCAGTGCCAGCCCTGTGTCCCTCAGCCCCCTCCTGCACTCCTCAAGACACTCAGTCCCAAACACCTTTGAGGGAGGTAAGGAGGTGATGTAAGGATCGCTCTGTGGGGCCGCCTGACGTCTTGGGATCAGAGAACTATGGAGGGAGGGAGGCAGTTTTAGCATAAAGATCTGGTAGTTTCAGGGCGCCTGGGTGGCTCGGTCGGTGAAGCGTCCGACTTCGGCTCAGGTCATGATCTCGCGGTCCGTGAGTTCGAGCCCCGCGTCGGGCTCTGTGCTGACAGCTCAGAGCCTGGAGCCTGTTTCAGATTCTGTGTCTCCCTCTCTCTCTGACCCTCCCCGGTTCATGCTCTGTCTCTCTCTGTCTCAAAAATAAATAAACGTTAAAAAAACTAAAAAAAAAAACACAAAAAACTGGTAGTTTCTCCCTTTTTACTTCTGAGACACAAAACTGGTGGTCCACACAGGGTAAAAAAAAAAAAAAAAAAAAAAAAGGAGAACATGGGCCTAATCGCTTCAGTGGCCTCCTGTGCTCTGTTAGCAGGAAGGAGATGGAACTTGGTAGATGGTGGTTGGACACACCTTCAGGCCATGTGGGGTTTATCATTCGGCCCCAGGCCCCGGCACATCTCATCTGATCTCACCCCTGTCTTGAGCAGGACACTTGCTTAGAGGCCTCATTGCTTATGGAGGCAAGAGGAAGTCCTCTTAGGAGAGACTCACTCACTCTCAAAGCCAAACATGGAAAAAAGTTTATCTCACTGCAGTGAGGCAGAGCACCCACCAACAGGCGGATGGAGAAGCAAAATGAGATCCATATATAAGTGGAATAGTACTCAGCCGTCAAAAGGAGTGAAGATTTCAGACATGTATCCGGAGACGATCTCTGGAAGGCATTGCTAGTGGGACCTGTGCCTAACCCAGCCAGAGGAGAATGAACGATACAAGGAATAGTAGACATATTTTTTTTTGGACACAGACGGGCGTGTCTTCCTACGACGAGCCTCTGACATAAGGGGCCCTCTGCAAGCAAGCCTGAAGTCTTGGGATCAGAGATCCGTGGCGATGGCAGGAAGCCAAGTGCAAAGAGCCATGCTGACGTGAGTCCTCCCTTTCTGTTTGTGGATATCAAGCTTTGTTGGTTTCTGGAGACCAGTTCTGGTCTCTGGTCCATCGCTGGGGACATTCTGAATCACACGTCTCTGCCTCCTCAGGGGTTTCCAACCCCGAAACCCTTTCAGACACTCCTAGAGTGCTCCATACCAAGGACCCCATGTGTGTGTGTCCCTCTTACTTCAACATCTTGGCTGAGTGGAAACGTTTTTAGAACCCGGCGGTTCTGGGTTGAGATCTGGCTTCCCTGCATACCACCCGTGCGATCCGAGACAAGGCACTTGACTCTGCAGACTCAGATTGGATTCCTAATCTGCAGACGTGGACCTCGTCCTCTCTTGCAGGGTTTGTGTTGTGGGGAGTGTTGTTTTTATTTTTTGAGGGGTGGAGACCAGCCCAAGTGTGGAATATGTCCCATCAGTGTTAGACGTGATGAGTTCGAGGCAGAAGGAAGGACAGTCCAAGCTCTGCGTGATTGTATGCAGTAAGCACCAAGAGAGCCTCCTTGAGGCTAGCCTCTGACATACCTGGATGGGGGCTAATTGCCTCCATAGCAGAGAACTAGCAGCTCTCAGGCCCAGAAGCTTGACAAGGACCAGCGTATAGTTAGAGAATGCTAATACTGTTTCCTTCTCGCTGCATTTACTTTATAGTTTCTGTATTTGACCTGGACTTTTTAAGTTTATTTATTTATTTTGAGAGAGAGAGAGAGAGAGCGAGCGCGGGTCTGTGTGTTCTTGAGTGGGGAAGAGGCAGAGAGAGGGAGAGAGAGAGAACCCCAAGCAGGCTCCATGCTGTCAGTGCAGAGCCTGATGCGCAGCTCAAATCCCATAAACCATGAGGTCCATGACCTGAACCAAAACCAAGAGCCGATGCTCAACCAACCGAACCACCGGGTGCCCCGACCTGGATTTTCATTCATAGTATCGAAAGTTTCTTTCCTAAGCACTTTTATTTAGGTACAAAAGGCTAAGTCAGTATTAAAAACAAAACACGTTAAGCCGGGGCACCTGGGTGGTTCAGTCGGTTAAGCGTCCAAGTTCGGCTCAGATCACGATCTCATGGTTCGTGAGTTCGAGCCCCGCATCGGGCTCTGTGCTGACAGCTCAGAGCCTGGAGCCTGCTTCGGATTCTGTGACTTCCTCTCTTTCTGCCCCTCCCCCACTTGTGCTCTGTCTTTCTCTCAAAAATAAATAAACATTTTTTGTTGTTGTTGTTGTTTTTTGTTTTTTTTAAACATTATTTTTAAATTAAAAAAAAAAAACACGTTAAGCCAATAAAGTACAGGTAGCAAAGGCTTTTCTGCAGAATCATGAACTTGGAACATTCATTGAAATTTGTAAAGCACCAGTTTAGAAGTAATGTGTGCATTGATTGCACTCGGCAAGATTTCTGATACATAGTGTGTGCTCAATAAACCAAGGCTGATGTTTTTGTTTTCTCTTTCAATCCCCAGCCCAAACCTCTTACCGAGTCTGTTGTTTTCTAGGGTCGCCCCGTGAGACTTACTGAGACAGAGCAGTGGGAGTAGCCTAGGGATCATGGCAGCAAACCAGCCTGTCCAGAGCCACGTCTTCAGCTGTGCAGCCCGTGGGAGGGAGCGGAGCTGGGACGGCCACAACCTCACTCACGACTCCAGAGTGTGGGCAGGAACAAGGTTTCTCTAACTGTTAAGTTCCTCCTTTCACAGCTACGTTCTGGAAACGTTCTCAGTGCTGCTGATTGCAACATGTTCCTCACATGCCCAGCTTCAAGGATTTGACTCACGGAAGTCCTCAGTCCTTGTCTGTCTTCAGATTTCACACATCAGACGTGCGACCCCCCACGTACCTGGGGCGTGAGCCTGAAGGATTCCTAAGAGAAGATGAAGATATTTCACTGTTGAGAATACTGGAAAATGCTGGACAAACACTCAGGTTGCTGGACATTGTCCACTGTCTTAAGAGCTGAGGACTAGGGTCGCCTGAGTGGCTCAGTCTGTTAAGTGTCTGACCATGGCTCAGGTCATGATCTCACGGTTCGTGGGTTCAAGCCTCTCATCAGGTCTGTGCTGATGGCTCAGAGCCTGGAGCCTGCTTGGGATTCTGTGTCTCCCTCTCTCTCTGCCCCTCCCCTGCTCACACTTTGTCTCTCTCCTCCAAAAATAAATAAACATTAAAAAAAATAAAAATAAATAAACTTAAAAATAAAAAATAGGGGCGCCTGGGTGGCGCAGTCGGTTAAGCGTCCGACTTCGGCCAGGTCACGGTCTCGCGGTCCGTGAGTTCGAGCCCCGCGTCAGGCTCTGGGCTGATGGCTCGGAGCCTGGAGCCTGTTTCCGATTCTGTGTCTCCCTCTCTCTCTGCCCCTCGCCCGTTCATGCTCTGTCTCTCTCTGTCCCAAAAATAAATAAAAAATGTTGAAAATAATAATAATAATAATAATAATAAAATGAGAGTATGTATCCCAGGCAAAAAGGAATTCTCTCCTTCCTCACAGCTGCATAGATGGGCTTTCTCTCTTGGGTCAGGACCCACCAGTATGTTCACAAAGCACCTCAGAACCAGGAGACCCAAAACGGGTCCTGGGCTTGGGTTTCTTCTTCCATGATGGGCATGTTGCCAGCCCCAGGGGCAGAGCCCTCTGGATGGGCCTCACGGGACCCGGTATAAATCATTGTTCTCACGTTTACCAATAAGTAATTGCGAGAAGCTGTCACAAACCTCCCCGGGACTCCTTGGACCTCTGGTCACAGAGCAACACTAGGAGTGAGTAGGTTTCCTTCCGTGACCAGAAGCCAGTGTCATGGGGTACCTCGTCATGCCAGCCAAATAGCTCAGACCAGCTCCTGCTGGAACGACCCTCACAGCACAGTGCTCTAGTAACCTTCATGTGTGGCCACTGAGCCACGTTCCTCAGGATGCACAGTGGTTCAGGGGACGCCGTGCTCTCTGCACCCAAGATCGCTTTCGTCTCCTGGAAAAGCTGTGTGGGACTCACAGGCTGTTACTTAGCCAAGAAATGAAATTATCAGAAGGTCCGAAACGGCACCTTTCCATTTCTTGTTGCTTCCTTCACTGATTTTGTCTCTAGGTAGGAAAATGCACTGCTGCAACTTAAAAATGTAAATCCTCAGGGGCACCTGGGTGGCCCAGTCGGTTAAGCGTCCAGTTCTTGATCTCAGCTCAGGTCTTGATCTCAGGTTATGAGTTCAAGCCTGCGTTGGGCTCCACACTGGGCGTGAGGCCTACTTCAAAGCATCCTGACTAGCTTTTACTTCTTTTATCTCCACAGAAAGGGTTTCTAATCTATTTTCAACCCCAGCTAGTATTCTTATTATCGTGATTCTAAATTCTGGTTCAGACATCTTGCTTATATCTGTGTTGATTATGTCCCTGGCTGTCATTTCTTCCTGCTCTTTCTTTTGAGGCAGGGATTCCTTCATTTTGTCATTTTGAGAGAATAAAAGGAATTAATAAGGTAAAAAAAATTAAAATTAGAAAATTAAAAACAATACACAAAAAAATCAAATAAATGATGCTAGATCCTAGGTGTGTTTTGGTCTGGTTGTTGAAAGGAGCTTGGTAGATTAGAGAAAAAATGGAAAGATAAGAAAAAAAAGGACAAAGTTTGAAAATTTGAAAAAATGAATACAATGAAATACAATAAGATGAAATGATGGAAGTAAAATAGAATTTGAAAAATTTACAAAAATAAAAAATACGGTAGAAAAAAATTTTAAATATTTTTAATAAAATTGAAAATAAAAATAAATTTTTTCTCTTTCTGTATCCAAGAAAAAGAAAAAAATATGAATAGATGGACCAGCAAACTGAAATACAATTGAAATTGTATTGTTTTCCCCTAGAAATCAAACTATGAAGCGCTTTATAGTCCATAAACTAAGCAGGCAGAGAGACGCATGGTGTTCCTAAAGAGTGAGGTTGGCCCAGTTGGGCGGGACTTAAAACAAATTTTTTAAGTTTATTTATTTGTTTTGAGTGGGAGAGAGAAAGTGTGAGTGGGGAGGGGCAGAGAGAAAGAATCCCAGGCAGGCTCCACACTGTCAGTGCAGATCCCAACAAGGGGTTCAAAGCCACAAACATGAGATTGCAGGGCTCGAACCCACGAACCATGAGATCACGACCTCAACCAAAGTCCAATGTTTGACTGAGCCACCCACACACCCCTAATTAAAAAAAAGAAATTTTTTTTTAATGTAAATCCCAGTTTACCCACACTTTGACCAACTTGCTGACTTCATGGTATAGGTGAACCATTATTTTTTACCAAATTGTATTTGACGAAATTCCAAATTGTACTTGGTAAAATTTGGCGGGTGGGGGCAAATTAACTGGGAATATGTAACCTGAGAGGCAGTGAGGCAGGTCCCCTTGCACAAAGACACAGAGGTAGGAGAGGCAGGTGCAGGAGTTGGAACCCAGCTCTGTCTCCAAAGCCCATTTCCTTTCCAGAAAATCACATGACTCTCCCCACCCCCAGCCGCCAGTGGTGAAGGTGTCTCTGTGTCTTGGGTCCATTATGTGGAATGATGCCCACAATGGTGTGAGTGTTTCGGTTATCTATTGCTGTGTAACAGCATTACCCTGAAGGTAGCAGCTTAATTAGCACACCTTCAGTATTTCACTGTTTTGGGGGCCAAGAGCCGAAGCATCGCTGAGCAGGGTTGTCTGTGACCTGCAGTCGCCGAGTCAGCCGGGGCTGGGGTCTAATCCGGAAGCTCAGCTGGGGAAGGATCCACTTCCGTGCTGCAGTTCTGACACGCGTCACCCAGAGTGAGCACAGACTTCACAGGCTAAGGGTGAGGGGCCCACAGGACTGTCCTCACTGCAGACACCAGCTATGTGCTCAGCTGTTCCCGAGCCACCTGCACCCATGAACAGATGACCTAAATTTTTGTAGATTCCCACTACTCTGTGAGGTTCAATAACTTGCTAGAACCACTGACGGAATTCCAGAAAGCACTATATTTATTATTACAATTTCTATTATAAAGGATATAAATCAAGACCATCTAGATTTAGAGACACATAGGGTGAAGCCTGGGAGGGCCCCAAAAGCAAAGCTTCCTATGGTCTCAGGATGTGTCACCAGCCAGAAAACTCCCTGAGCCTCAGTGTGCACAGTTTTCTTGGGGATATCATCACATAGGCATGATTGATTGCAGCATTGCCCACATGATGGACTCTATCTGCAGCCTCTTCTCATCCCCAGAGGTCAAGGCTGTAACCTTGTAATCACGTGGTCTTTCTGGCACCACCAGCCCCCATCCTGAGTCATCTCACTGCCATAAACTCAGGTGTGGCCCAAGGTGCCTGCTGTGAATAATAAAGATGCTACTGGTACCCAAGAGATCCAAGGGGTTCCCTGGGGGACTCAGTCAGTTGAGCGTCTGACTCTTGATTTCAGCTCAGGCCACCATCTCACAGTTTGTGAGTTTGAGCCCCACATCGGGCTCTGTGCTGACAACACGAAACCTGCTTGGGATTCTCTCTCTCCCTCTCTGCGCCTCCCTACTTGCACTGCCTCTGTCTCTTCAAAATAAATAAATAAACTTCGAAAAAGGGTGACAGATAGATTCCAAGCGCTTAGAGATTAGCTCCCGGGAGCCAGGGACAACGACCAGCCAAATTCTTTATTATACAACACAAGCCCACATGCTTGTTGGAAGAAGCCAGTTCCTTGCTGGCTGGAGATGGTCCTGGGTTCCTTGCCAAGAGGGCTTTTCCCCAAACAGGGATTCCACATCATCATCCAAATGCACAAGGAAGGTAGAAAAAGCCCACTGTCAAGATGGCAGTTGTATTCTTCAGTAGCATAACCACTGAAGTGACGTCCTATCTCCTTTGGTGAGAATAGTTGGAGGTCACAGGTCACAGTGAAGGCTTTGCTCGCACCCACAAACTTGTGTAAGGTGATGGAGCAGCTTTGTGGCGAGAAGGGAGTGTGAACAGAAGAGCACCTATCAGGAAAAACACTGAGCGCTTGTCAGGAAGGAAGCAGGAAGTAGTACAACCCCCTTAGAAAACTGTTCAGAAGTAGCAAATGAAATTAAGCGTACACCTGTTCTTTGACCCAGCCATCCCACTATTTATATTCCAGGGGGAATGTGTGCACATGTGCCCATGTCTGCAAAGACATAGCTAAGAGTGTTCGTGCAAGCTGGCCCACAGAAGCCGCAGCCTGCAAACAACCCAATTGTCCATCCCCTGGAGACCGTTCTCCGTGACCGTGGCACGAATGTGCGTTGGAGTGATGCTCAGCGGTAGATAGGGAAGAAAACACGACTACATGTAACGTCGGGGATAAACCTCAGGAACGACGTATTTGGGCGAAAGAAGCCAGACACAGAAGAGAACACACAGCGTGGCCCCGTGTATGTGAGGGCATATGAAGAACAGGCTTGAAAAGTGATGAAAAGGTGGTGAAAAGGCAGAAAAAGGAAGGGTCTCTGGGGCCGTGGTGGTTGACTGGAGGGTGTCACAGGAAAACCTTCTGGAGTTCTGGAAATACTGTGTTTATTTGGACGGTGGTTATACCAAAGGGGTTAGGTAGAGATAGATTACTGGGATATCTACATATCTATATCTGTCTGTCAGTCATCTATCTGTAGTCACTTAGCTGTGCAAGATTTGTGCATTTTACTCTCTGCAAATGATACCTCTAATTTATTTATTTATTTATTTATTAAAAAAAAATTTAATGCTTATTTATTTTTGAGAGAGAGAGCACGAGCAGGGGAGGGACAGACAGAGAGAGGGAGTCACAGAATCTAAAGCAGGCTCCAGGCTCCAAGCTGTCAGCACAGAGCATGACGTGCGGCTCAAACTCGTGAACTATGAGATCATGATCATGACCTGGGCCGAAGTCAGACGCTCAACCGACTGAGCCACCCCAGCGCCCTGATACCTCTCATGTAAAAATTAAATTTTTAGAAGGCAACGAGTCTTCATTGCAGATTTGAGGAAAGGGATCCCCATTTGCCTGGCGCCCCAAGGGCTCTCCATCATCCATCGGAAGATCTTGTTTGCTGGGCTCCAGGCACTCTCCCAGCTATGTCTTGAGGGTCAAGTACACACAGGTTTCCAGGGGCTGTTCCATCTGGCTGGAAGGACCCTCACTTAGGGCTCTGATGTCCAGCTCAGCATATGTCACTCCATGGGGTTCCTCAGCTCTTGAGACCTGGAATGCTTCATCCTGAAGGTAAGCAGGGAGAGAAGGATCAAGTCCCCCCGGGAAAGAGTATTAGATTGTGGAGATTTAGCGTTTGTGATGACAGTGTGGTAGACAGCTGTGCTAGGAAGAGCCTCCTGCCCTTCGAGTCTTCATGCAGTCCCTTCCCCTCTCGAAGGTTGGCGGGACCTAGTGACCTGCATCTGTCAGTCGGAATAAGCAAGAAGGATGGGCTGTCATGTGTCATGTCCAAGACTAGGTTATGAAAGACTAAGGTTATGACTTCCATCTTGTTCACACCTGTTTCCCTCACTCGGGCTGGTCAAGCCAGCTGCTGTGTTAGGAGCTGCCGTATGGAAAGGTCCATATGGCCAATGTGGTCTCTGGCCAACAGCAAGCAAGGACCTGAGTCCCACCATCCGCCACCTGAGTGAGTGAGTGTGGAAGCAAATCCTCTCTTACTGAAGCCTGAACCAGCAGCCAATGCCTTCGTCCCAGCCTTGTGAGACCCAACTCCCAGCCTTGTGAGACCCAACGAGAGACCATGTCGCTGAGCCACACCCAGACTCCCTCCCTGCAGACACTGAGATCCTAAGTGTTGCCTTAACCAACTGCATTTGGGGATGATTTGTTATGAAACTTCAGATAACTCAGATACACAGCCATCACATTAGTGTGAATGTGAGATGTCCAGAGTAGGCAAATCCTTAGGGACAGGAAGCTAGTGGTTGTCAGGGGCTTGGGGTGGCGGTGTGGGTGTGCAGAAAGACTGCTTACAGGGTGTGGGGTTTCCTTCGAGGTGGTGAAAATGTTCTCAAACTGGATTCGTGGGGTATTCTTGGACAACGTTGTGAATATTCCGAAAGTTGTGAATATCCCGGGTTAAAATGGTGGATTTTAGGCTTATGTGCATTTCGCCACAATTTTATAAAAGAAACTGAATGTAAAGGATAAAATAAACGTTACTATTAATAAGTGTGCTGTGTGGGTACTTCGCGGTACGTGCTTTACAAAGAGCTCTTACCATGTTTTCCTAAATTGCACCAACAGGTGGGGCACATTACCCCCATTGTGCACATGGAGACCCTGAGGCTCAGGGTGGGAGAGTCACTTGCCCGCGATTATGACCAATGGTTTATAATAGCAGTAGCTTCAGGGTACTGAATGCTTACGGCGTGCCTGAGATCCCACTGACCCCTCTGTGTCTCTGAGCTCATTAAACCACCCTGTTACTCCCAGGGAGAAGGTGATGTGGGGGTGCCTGAAGCGTCCGACTTCAGCTCAGGTCATGATCTCACGGTCCACGAGTTGGACCCCCACGTCAGGCTCTGTGCTGACAGCTCGGAGCCTGGAGCCTGCTTTGGATTGTGTCTCCCCCTCTCTCTGCCCCTCCCCTGCTTGCTCTCTGTCTCTCAAAAATAAAGAAACATAAAAAAAAACAAAAACAAAAAGGTGATGTTCATCACAAGTCACCTGGGAAAATGTCCTCAGAAAGGACATGGGATGAAGGTCCCCTGGCCAGAGAAGGCACAGAAGGGTTCAGACCAGATTCTCCTGGAATGTAGAGTGAGGGTGGCGGTGGATGGACGCGGGAGCCCAGACCATTGACAAAACTGGCAGGAAGAATGGAGAGCCTGGGACAAGGAGGGGATGGGAAATGTCCGCAGGGGACGCTCACCTCCGACGCAGGAGGACAGTTCATCGTGGCTGTGGCTGTATCTGGGAGGGAAAAGGTCCTGCTGTTGCTCCACCCCCAGGCCCCAGGGGTTAACTCTGGACACAATCCCACTCACATGCACATTCACATTATACATCCTCTCACACACATGCACGCACGTGTGTGTGCACACACAAATAAGGCATGCACGTGACACACACATACGCCACATTCACATGCAACAGACGTGCAAACCACACCTGTGTGCACGCACAACACACAAACATGCACGTCTATACACATGCACACACATTCACGTACCTCTACGTGCATATGCGTGTTCACACACGTACATATATCCCTGCACACCTACACGTGCAGACTCACAGACACACACTCAAGTATACATGCTTATTTGAGAACACCACACGCATCCAAATACACACACACGTGTACCCACCATCGCTCTCTTTCCCGGGCTGATTACTTGTCCCCACTTTTTCCTCAGAAGAGCAGGAGCTGAAAGAGAGAAACAGTGAGGCACCGGAGACAAAGGGAATTGGAGTGAGACGTCAGGATCCTTGTGGGGAGGCGGAGGTGAGGTGCCCAGCAAGATTATATGTAAACCAAAGTCCCCCCCCCCCCACCTCCTCCACGCTCATACACCCCACACGAGGGTCCCCACGTCATTCAGGTGCTCAGCAAAGTCTTGAGAGCTGAGGAGGAGGAGTGGTTGGGGACAGTGTGGTCCACGAGGAGAGGATCCAAGGGAAGAATCTTGAGCGAGAAGTGGAAGGCGGTCATGTGAAGAGAGGACGTGGAGAGACACTTGGGGATGATCGTCGGGGCTGGTCGGGGGCACATGAAAGGTTCAGGTAAGAAAGGGGGTCTTGCGTGGTCAAGGCAATAGTGGGGGAAGGGTTCGGTATGGGCTGAGGGGATTTGCTGAGTAGCTCTACCATTTGGTCATCTTGTCGGGAGCCGCCCCTGGGGATGAAAGAGACAGAGACAGTGTTGACCCTGTGATGTTACTTTCCCGTTCTGTTTCTCCCATTTCCTCCCAGGTACTTAGCCCTTGTTTTCCTGAACTCGCCCCACCGGGTGTATTTGCAGATGAGGAAGGCTCCAAGCAGGAAGAGAAGGGCAAAGACCACAGCGAGGGGGAAATCCCTGTGGTCCCTGGGGAGAGGATAGTAGGTGAGAGGGTCAGTGGTTCCCTGAGTGTGCACTGAGGCACCTCACTGTGTCTCCCGTCGATCACATTCCTACCACTTGCTGGAGCTCTCACGACATTCTCTTCACACAAGTATCCCGGGAGAGCGACAGAGTGATGCCTATTTCACAGATGCGGAAGCTGGGCATCAGAGATTTGAAGTTCCCTTTCCAAAGTGGCCCAGGTAACTAGGCAGGGCTGCGCCCCTAATCCTACCACCTCGAAAGACCTCGCACTGAGCCACAGCCTTCAGGCGTCACCACAAGACAGACAGCCATCCTTGAGAACTTTCCCAGGTGTGGACAGTTCACAGCGTCACAAGGATATCTCATCCCACGCATGGATGAGTGTATGTAAGATCTGTGCTCCTACCGAGTCCTGTTTCTGCTCCCTTGGGTGATTTCCTTTCAGTTTTATCTAGAAGAGAGAATTCTAGAGTTAAATTTTATTTATTTTTTTAAATATTTATTTTTGAGAGAGAGAGACAGAGAGAGACAGAGTGTGAGAGGGGGAGGAGCAGAGACAGAGGGAGATACAGAATCTGAAGCGGGCTCCAGGCTCTGAGCTGTCAGCACGTGGGGCTCAGACTCACAGACCTGATGGTGACCTGAGCCAAAG
Organism: Herpailurus yagouaroundi; assembly: GCF_014898765.1. Lineage (NCBI taxonomy): Eukaryota > Metazoa > Chordata > Mammalia > Carnivora > Felidae > Herpailurus > Herpailurus yagouaroundi. The sequence continues at coordinate 6,713 of NW_024422570.1, read as the reverse complement.
TCGGCTGCCCAACCGACTGAGCCACCCAGGCGCCCTCCAGAGTTAAATTTTAAACTTAAATAATTGTAAATAGAATGTAAAACTCTATGCTGTGTTTACAAAGGCATGTCTATGTAGTAAAAGTGTAAAAACCTGCACAGAAATAACACCAACTTCAGGGCAGAAAGTTCTGGAAAGGGGAAAAATAACAGAAGTAATGTTGAGAGAGAAAAAGGACTTTTTTTTTTATCTTGGGGAAAGAAAACAGCTTTGGGGCAAATACGACAAAATGTGAACAAGTATAATTATGGGTGGTAGATACGTGACTATCTGCTATTTGACTGTTATTTCTACTAGATAGTACTTTTTTCAGATTTCTCAAAAGAAAGGAAATTCCTTCTTTTCTTTTTAGGTTTTTTTTTTTTTGTTTTTTTTTTGTTGTTGTTGTTGTTTTTTTTAATTCTGAGAGAGAGAGAGAGTGATGGAGGGGCAGGGAGAGAGGGAGAGAGAAAGAATTTCAATCAGGCTCTGCACGGACAGTGCGCAGAAGCCGATGCAGGGCTCAAGCCCACAAACTGTGAGATTGTGACCTGAGTTGAAATCAAGAGTCGGACGCTTAACTGACTGGGCCACCCAGGTGCCCCAAAAGAAAGCTAATCCTCATCCGTTGTCTTGCTGGTTTCTGGAGGGAAATTTTTTGTGAGTTTTAGGTTTAGCTAGGAAACAAGTAAGATGGAATGCAGAAAGAGAAGGTGAGTGTATTCCAGAAATGTCCAGACCCCATTCAAGGACCCCAAGACTCTTATGTGGGTGGGTGTGATGGTTAATTTTATGTGTCAACTCGACTAGGCCGCGGTACCCAGTTGTTTGGGTCTAATACGAGCCTAGAATGGTGGCCAGGAAGCTGGCACTTGAAACTAATATAACGCTCTATGTTGACTATACTGGAATTACAGTCAAATAAAGCAAATGCAGTCTTAAGTCAATTCATTAAAAAGAAGATGTGTTTAACATCTAAGGCGGTAGAGTTTGAGTGGAGCAGGTTAAGCTCTATCATGTGGGTGGGCCTCCTCTAATCAAAGGTCAAAGGTCCAAGGAGAAGACAAGACTGATCTCCTCTGAGGATGAAGGAACTTGGCTTCCGGCTGCCTTCAGACTCGACATCACCTCTTCCCGGGGTCTCTAGCTTGTTGGCTCCAGAGTTGCCCGGGGTCACACAGCCAGTGAGTGGCAGAGCCGAGCTTCACAAAGCTCTCCTGATGTGACACCACATGACTCTTCATTGCCTTTATCATCCACAGCTGTGTTGGCCCCGCCTCCTCGAGCCTGAAGCCGCCACCCCTACCCTCAGCCTTACGCTTCAGAGAAGGCAAGCCTGGGAAGCCTGCTGACTCCCGACCACTGTCTCCTCTGTTCCCTGCGGTACCGCCTATGGTTCTTCACCTCTGCCCTGCACAGCCGCACCGTCAGGAGGTGGGACACCGTTTGTCCCAGCCTCCTCCTGCCGACTCAGCCTCCCCCACCCCCAGCTGCATTCTGCTCTCCTCCGAACCGGAGAATACACTCGTCTTGTTCCAACTTCGGAAATGACGAGGAGACCCCACGAAACCCTGGGGTCTGGCTCTGAAGAAATCTCTGGGAGCCTGGAGACAAATCAAACCGGAATAAAGGGAGAAAAAAAAAAAACATCACAAGCGGCCTTCAAGGAAGACAGGTGATGCCAGTATCACTGGTAAGTATTTTCTGAAACAGCTACTGGTCTGGGGCACGTAGTTGAAGTAATTCGAGGCTTCAGGAATTGGAGGGGAGTATGGTCTCCACCTGTGAGATCCCTGCAAGAACTCTGGTGTCTAACTGGAAACTAGACGGTGGGTCCACAGCAGGATTTCTCCTCTTGGGCGCCACTGATATTTGGGGCTAGATGATTCTTCGCTGGGAGGGGGTCCTTGCGTTGTAGGGTGTTTTGAAGCATCCGTGGTCTCTACCTCCTAGATGCCAGAAGCATCCCCCACCCCCAGCTGTGACCGCCAAAACTGTCTCAGACATTGCCATACGCTGCCAAGTGGAAAATCGCCCCCAGGGGACAACCAGTGGCCTGAGGAAAATAAGAGGTGACCCAAAAGTGAGGGACTTCTCTTTCCTTGTCCTTTGTCAGGATTCCTGCCGCCCACCTTCTCCCCGCCTCCTGCCCTTGGCCAGTCAGGTGACGCTCACGTCCCCACAAGTCAAACACGGGGGTGTAGCTGCAGCTTCACGGTTCTAGCCCCTGCAAGAGCCGCATAAAACTGTGAGGGGTTGTAAAAGGCTCTGGGGGATCCCAAAGGGAAACCCTCGGGCTCCATTTTCAATAATCTGCCAATGCACCTGTACCCAGTCGTCTGCCTGCCCAACACCCCCTCCCCGCCACGATGTCCTCCTCTCTTCCTCAGTCTTGCCCTTGGCGACAGTTGCCAGGGTTGGAACCGTGGCTGAAGGAAGACAGGAAAGGTCGACGTTGAACTTGACAACAGCTTCCCGGGTCCTTCTTGGTGAAGTGTCCTGTCACTGATGTATTCATGTCAGAAGCAGCAGTATTTATGACCATCGAGGAAGAAACTCAGAAGTGTCCTCATATGCCAGGGATAAATAAAGAAGTGGGAAAAAAAAAAATGGTTCACCAGCTGTGGAAGAACCCAATGTGTAGGCAGGTAGCTTGTTAGGTACTGGCCCCAGCCCAAATCCAAGCGGTTATAATTATCTGCAACGCAAGAGTCCGTACACACACTTGCAGACGGTGGGGCCATGTACCCAAGTGACGGGTGCCCATCCCTGGTTGTGTGTTTGTTCTCCCCTTTCCCCCAGTTGCCTTACTTCTCCCTGGAGGGGACATGGAATGTCCTTCACGCTGACCTAGAAAACAGCATGAAGCAGGTGAATCCTAGATGTGAGAATTCCCTGCCTCACTCCTGGGCTCCATGGCCCCAGCAGGGGGCAGAGACAAACATTCTCCTCTACCCCGTGTGGCCGATGGGCTCCAGATCAATATCTGGACCTTGGGATTTTCTTGCTCTGCCCGGGGGTCTGTGACTCTGAAGCAAACACACTTGCTGGGCGTACCTCCCCCTCATCGGCTTAGTCCACTGGGGCTGCTCTAACAGGCTAGGGGGCCGATGAACAGCAGATACCTTTTTCTCACAGGTCTGGAGACGGGAAGTTCAAGACCAGGGGGGCAGCATGGTCCAGGGAGGGCCCTCTTCTGGGCGGCAGACTTCTAGAGCTCCACGTGGAGGAAGGGGACAAGGGAGTTTTTGGGGTCTCTTTAAGAAGGGCACTGATCTCATGAGGGCTCCGCCCTTATGACCTAAGCTCCTCCCAAAGGCCACCACCTCCTAATGCTGTCACGTTAGGGGTCAGGATTTCAACATGAAATTGGGGGGGGGGTTGACATAGCCCATAGGATCGGATCAAAGGGTAGCAACTCTCATTCTTTTAGGAACTGTTCATTACCCTCCTACATTCCAGTCTCCCTGGATGGGGCTGGGTTTTCTTGAATGGCATCCTTCCATGAGCATTTCCTGGGATCGATCTAGAGGCTGAGCTAACCAGGACTATTCACAGCCCTCCCCAGTCTGTCTATCTGTCTGTCTGTTTTGAACTGGTCTGGGAAGGAGAGCTGGATGCTTCTCCAGGAGTAGAATTCATGAGCTACAAAACTCAGCTTTAAAAGCCAAGCTCTCTGCCCCAAAGAGGGAACTGGTCCCCACTAAAAGAGAATGAAACAGGGGTGCCCGAGTGGCTCAGTCCGTAAAGCGGTTAAGCATCTGACTTTGGCTCAGGTCATGATCTCGCGGTTCGTGAGTTCAAGCCCCACTTCGGGCTCTGCGCTGACAGCTCAGAGCCTGGCACCTGCTTCAGCTTCTGTGTCTCCCTCTCTCTCTCTGTGCCTCTCCCCCACTCATGCTGTGTGTCTCTCAAAAATAAAAACATTTTAAAAAGTTTAAAAGAGGGGCGCCTGGGTGGCGCAGTCGGTTAAGCGTCCGACTTCAGCCAGCTCACGATCTCGCGCTCTGTGAGTTCGAGCCCCGCGTCAGGCTCTGGGCTGATGGCTCAGAGCCTGGAGCCTGTTTCTGATTCTGTGTCTCCATCTCTCTCTGCCCCTCCCCCATTCATGCTCTGTCTCTCTCTGTCCCAAAAATAAATAAACGTTGAAAAAAAAATTAAAAAAAAAAAGTTTAAAAGAGAATGAAACAGGTACAATAAAGACACAAGTGTCAGAAAGGAAGAGAATCTGGGCAAGACTCCAGTCCCTCGTTCTAGTTTGTGAAGCCAGGTGGTATCCTCATGCTTCCCAAGATTCACTAGCTCTGGATCCCAGCTGTGTCTGGCCGGGCACAGTCTGGCCCCCTGCGGGACGTCTGGAGTGTCTGGACACACCATGGTTGTCACAGCTGGGAAGGGGAACGTGGAGTAGGTAGACACCCGAGATGCTGCAAACATCCTGTGTTACACAGGAGGCACTTTTCTTCCTCACCTGCCCCCCAGAATAATTATCCAACTCCAAATGTGAGTAGTGCCGGGTTGGGCAGCCCTGAATGACCCCTTTAATTCCAAGGACCTCACCTTTTCTAGGTCACTTCGACATCGGTGTTTTTTTCACTTGGAACCAAGTGCCATGACTAATACAATCATCCAACTCTCCTTTATAATTAATTACTATTATGTCTCCTTCTCACAGAAGTTCATGGTCAGATGTACGCATCACTGCCCCCCCCCCCCCCAACTTGACAGACGAGAGAAGTGAGTTGCGGGTCCACTGACTTCAGAATCTCGGACCCCGTGTGGTTTTTCTCAGAGGCCCTGAATGCCTGCCCCGTGTGTGGTTTGGGAGAATCTGAGTTCATTGGTCAGTGCCCTGTGCAGTTATGACTGGCCTCATATCAACCCTGGGGGATTCAGTACCCCCATCCGGGAGGATGCCTGCTTCCTGCTGGCCTCTCTCCCTCCCCTTGTCCTGGACAAACTCAGTCCTCAAAACTGGCCCTAATACACAAGGGTCAAAAAACATCCGTTTCAGAAACAAACCAACAGAAATCCGTGTGCACTGGGTGTGGAAATGTAGAATGGTGTGGCCACTATGGAGAACAGCAGGGTGGTGGGTCCTCAAAAAATTAAAAGCAGAAGTAGTATATGATCCGGTAACCCCCTTTCTTTTTTTTTTTTTTTTAATTTTTTTTTCAACGTTTATTTATTTTTGGGAGAGAGAGAGACAGAGCGTGAACGGGGGAGGGGCAGAGAGAGAGGGAGACACAGAATCGGAAACGGGCTCCAGGCTCTGAGCCATCAGCCCAGAGCCCGACGCGGGGCTCGAACTCACACACCGCGAGATCGTGACCTGGCTGAAGTCGGACGCTTAACCGACTGCGCCACCCAGGCGCCCCATCCCCTTTCTGAGTATACATCCAGAAGAAGCGATGGCCAGTAGGTGACCGGCCGACAGCCAAATAGGTGGAAACGACCCAAACGTCCATCAGCTGATGAAGAGACAAAATGCCGTCTATCCGTAAAATGGGACGTTATCAGCCTTAATAAGGAAGAAGCCCAGTTATGTGCTACAGTGTGGCTGAGCCTTGAGGACGTTATTCTGAGCAAAATGAGCCAGACATAAGAAGACACATACTCAATGATTCCAATGATGTGGGGTCGTTGGATTCGTCAGATTGACTGAGACGATGTGTAGGACGGTGGGTGTCAGGGGCTGGGGAGGAGGGGTGAGGAGAGGCTGTTTGATGGGGACAGAGTTTCAGTGTTGCAAGATGCAGAGTATTCTGGAGGCAGATACTTAAGGGGCACCTGGGCGGATCAGTTGGTTAAGCATCCGACTTCAGCTCAGGTCATGATCTTGTAGCTCATGAGTCGCGTTCTGTGCCGACAGCTCAGAGCCTGGAGCCTGCTTCGGATTCTCTCTCTCTCTCTCTCTCTCTCTCTCTCTCTCTAAAATAAACGTTAAAAAAATTTTTTTTAAATACTTAAGATGGCAAAATTTACCTTATGCAGTTTTGCCATAATTTGTAAAAATCATTCCTTTCAAAAAGAAGGAGAAGTCTCAGCAGGAAGAGAAAAACTCGATTCAGATGAGCTAAAGGCAAGAGTGCTAGAGTCCCGGTTAAAATGAAACTGAGCTCTTCCTGGAGTCTGAATCTTTCTCGGAAAGATGTTCCTGGACCCTTTGTTATTCTCTCCCTCCTCCTCTGCCTTCTTGCTAGACTCTCCTCCTGTATAACCCCGGGAGGTGCCATCCACACTTGAGTCTAAATGAATTGTGCCCTTCCCAGGAGAACAGCAATGACTTTGTGTCTACATCTTATTTTCCTGGTGAGGGCGGGGGTCAATTATTACAGATCCCTCCTCCTCCAGGCCTGGCCCCCTCACAACACAGTTGGTCACCTACAGTGGGAAGCCCCCCTCCCAGCCTCCAGTTATGTGATCTCCACCATTGGTGCTCCCTCTCTCTCAGCAGAAGATCCTCTGCTCTATTCCACAGAATCCTGGCCCTCCCTCGGTCCTTCCCAAATGACTGCTCCAAGCTGCAGAATCTTGTGGAGACAGACTGGCAGCACCTGAGCGGGCAGGTAATCCAGCTGGGGTCCTCCCAGTGGTAAAAACCTCACCTCTCACCCGGATCTCGAGACAATCGCTAGGCTGTGAGGTCCAGAAAGGAGTCCCGGTCTGGAAGTAGACACAGCTGTAGTTCCCGG
>NW_024422569.1:0-5706 GCF_014898765.1 Herpailurus yagouaroundi | reverse complement strand
GGTTGCTCTTAAAAGGAAGAGAGTCATGAGATCAGATATTCACTTCATTTTTTTTTATTTATATATGAAATTTATTGTCACATTGGTTTCCATACAACACCCAGTGCTCATCCCAAAAGGTGCCCTCCTCAGTACCCATCACCCACCCTCTCCTCCCTCCCACCCCCCATCAACCCTCAGTTTGCTCTCAGTTCTCAACAGTCTCTTATGCTTTGGCTCTCTCCCACTCTAACCTCTTTTTTTTTGTTGTTTTTCCTTCCCCTCCCCCATGGGTTCCTGTTAAGTTTCTCAGGATCCACATAAGAGTGAAACCATATGGTATCTGTCTTTCTCTGTATGGCTTATTTCACTTAGCATCACACTCTCCAGTTCCATCCATGTTGCTACAAAAGGCCATATTTCATTTTTTCTCATTGCCACGTAGTATTCCATAGTGTATATAAACCACAATTTCTTTATCCATTCATCAGTTGATGGACATTTAGGCTCTTTCCATAATTTGGCTATTGTTGAGAGTGCTGCTATGAACATTGGGGTACAAGTGCCCCTATGCATCAGTACTCCTGTGTCCCTTGGATAAATTCCTAGCAGTGCTATTGCTGGGTCATAGGGTAGGTCTATTTTTAATTTTCTGAGGAACCTCCACACTGCTTTCCAGAGCGGCTGCACCAATTTGCATTCCCACCAACAGTGCAAGAGGGTTCCCGTTTCTCCACATCCTCTCCAGCATCTAGAGTCTCCTGATTTGTTCATTTTGGCCACTCGGACTGGCGTGAGGTGATATCTGAGTGTGGTTTTGATTTGTATTTCCCTGATAAGGAGCGACGCTGAACATCTTTTCATGTGCCTGTTGGCCATCCGGATGTCTTCTTTAGAGAAGTGTCTATTCATGTTTTCTGCCCATTTCTTCACTGGGTTATTTGCTTTTCGAGTGTGGAGTTTGGTGAGCTCTTTATAGATTTTGGATACTAGCCCTTTGTCCGATATGTCATTTGCAAATATCTTTTCCCATTCCGTTGGTTGCCTTTTAGTTTTGTTGGTTGTTTCCTTTGCTGTGCAGAAGCTTTTTATCTTCATAAGGTCCCAGTAATTCACTTTTGCTTTTAATTCCCTTGCCTTTGGGGATGTGTCGAGTAAGAGATTGCTACGGCTGAGGTCAGAGAGGTCTTTTCCTGCTTTCTCCTCTAGGGTTTTGATGGTTTCCTGTCTCACATTCAGGTCCTTTATCCATTTTGAGTTTATTTTTGTGAATGGTGTGAGAAAGTGGTCTAGTTTCAACCTTCTGCATGTTGCTGTCCAGTTCTCCCAGCACCATTGGTTAAAGAGACTGTCTTTTTTCCATTGGATGTTCTTTCCTGCTTTGTCAAAGATGAGTTGGCCATACGTTTGTGGGTCTAGTTCTGGAGTTTCTATTCTATTCCATTGATCTATGTGTCTGTTTTTGTGCCAATACCATGCTGTCTTGATGATGACAGCTTTGTAGTAGAGGCTAAAGTCTGGGATTGTGATGCCTCCTGCTTTGGTCTTCTTCTTCAGAATTACTTTGGCTATTCGGGGCCTTTTGTGGTTCCATATGAATTTTAGGATTGCTTGTTCTAGTTTCGAGAAGAATGCTGGTGCAATTTTGATTGAGATTGCATTGAATGTGTAGATAGCTTTGGGTAGTATTGACATTTTGACAATATTTATTCTTCCAATCCATGAGCAGGGAATGTCTTTCCATTTCTTTAAATCTTCTTCAATTACCTTCATAAGCTTTCTATAGTTTTCAGCATACAGATCCTTTACATCTTTGGTTAGATTTATTCCTAGGTATTTTATGCTTCTTGGTGCAATTGTGAATGGGATCAGTTTCTTTATTTGTCTTTCTGTTGCTTCATTGTTAGTGTATAAGAATGCAACTGATTTCTGTACATTGATTTTGTATCCTGCAACTTTGCTGAATTCATGTATCAGTTCTAGCAGACTTTTGGTGGAGTCTGTCGGATTTTCCATGTATAATATCATGTCATCTGCAAAAAGCGAAAGCTTGACTTCATCTTTGCCAATTTTGATGCCTTTGATTTCCTTTTGTTGTCTGATTGCTGATGCTAGAACTTCCAGCACTATGTTAAACAACAGCGGTGAGAGTGGGCATCCCTGTCGTGTTCCTGATCTCAGGGAAAAAGCTCTCAGTTTTTCCCCGTTGAGGATGATGTTAGCTGTGGGCTTTTCATAAATGGCTTTTATGATCTTTAAGTATGTTCCTTCTATCCCGACTTTCTCAAGGGTTTTTATTAAGAAAGGGTGCTGGATTTTGTCAAAGGCCTTTTCTGCATCGATTGACAGGATCATATGGTTTTTCTCTTTTTTTTTTGTTAATGTGATGTATCACGTTGATTGATTTGCGAATGTTGAACCAGCCCTGCATCCCAGGAATGAATCCCACTTGATCATGGTGAATAATTCTTTTTATATGCCGTTGAATTCGATTTGCTAGTATCTTATTGAGAATTTTTGCATCCATATTCATCAGGGATATTGGCCTGTAGTTCTCTTTTTTTTACTGGGTCTCTGTCTGGTTTAGGAATCAAAGTAATACTGGCTTCATAGGATGAGTCTGGAAGTTTTCCTTCCCTTTCTATTTCTTGGAATAGCTTGAGAAGGATAGGTATTATCTCTGCTTTAAACGTCTGGTAGAACTCCCCTGGGAAGCCATCTGGTCCTGGACTTTTATTTGTTGGGAGATTTTTGATAACCGATTCAATTTCTTCGCTGGTGACGGGTCTGTTCAAGCTTTCTATTTCCTCCTGATTGAATTTTGGAAGAGTGTGGGTGTTCAGGAATTTGTCCATTTCTTCCAGGTTGTCCAATTTGTTGCCATATAATTTTTCATAGTATTCCCTGATAATTGTTTGTATCTCTGAGGGATTGGTTGTAATCATTCCATTTTCATTCATGATTTTATCTATTTGGGTCATCTCCCGTTTCTTTTTGAGAAGCCTGGCTAGAGGTTTGTCAATTTTGTTTATTTTCTCAAAAAACCAACTCTTGGTTTCGTTGATCTGCTCTACAGTTTTTTTAGATTCTATATTGTTTATTTCTGCTCTGATCTTTATTATTTCTCTTCTTCTGCTGGGTTTAGGCTGCCTTTGCTGTTCTGCTTCTAGTTCCTTTAGGTGTGCTGTTAGATTTTGTATTTGGGATTTTTCTTGTTTCTTGAGATAGGCCTGGATTGCAATGTATTTTCCTCTCAGGACTGCCTTCGCTGCGTCCCAAAGCGTTTGGATTGTTGTATTTTCATTTTCGTTTGTTTCCATGTATTTTTTAATTTCTTCTCGAATTGCCTGGTTGACCCACTCATTCGTTAGTAGGGTGTTCTTTAACCTCCATGCGTTTGGAGGTTTTCCAGACTTTTTTCTGTGGTTGATTTCAAGCTTCATAGCATTGTGGTCTGAAAGTATGCATGGTATGATTTCAATTCTTGTAAACTTATGAAGGGCTGTTTTGTGACCCAGTATATGATCTATCTTGGAGAATGTTCCATGTGCACTCGAGAAGAAAGTATATTCTGTTGCTTTGGGATGCAGAGTTCTAAATATATCTGTCAAGTCCATCTGTTCCAATGTCTCATTCAGGGCCCTTGTTTCTTTATTGACCGTGTGTCTAGAAGATCTATCCATTTCTGTAAGTGGGGTGTTAAAGTCCCCTGCAATTACCACATTCTTATCAATAAGGTTGCTTATGTTTATGAGTAATTGTTTTATATATTTGGGCGCTCCGGTATTCGGCGCATAGACATTGATAATTGTTAGCTCTTCCTGATGGATAGACCCTGTCACTATTATATAATGTCCTTCTTCATCTCTTGTTACAGCCTTTAATTTAAAGTCTAGTTTGTCTGATATAAGTATGGCTACTCCAGCTTTCTTTTGGCTTCCAGTAGCATGATAAATAGTTCTCCATCCCCTCACTCTCAATCTAAAGGTGTCCTCAGGTCTAAAATGAGTCTCTTGTAGACAGCAAATAGATGGGTCTTGTTTTTTTATCCATTCTGATACCCTATGTCTTTTGGTTGGCGCATTTAATCCATTTACATTCAGTGTTATTATAGAAAGATATGGGTTTAGAGTCATTGTGATGTCTGTATGTTTTATGCTTGTAGTGACGTCTCTGGTACTTTGTCTCACAGGGTCCCCCTTAGGATCTCTTGGAGGGCTGGTTTAGTGGTGACAAATTCCTTCAGTTTTTGTTTGTTTGGGAAGACCTTTATCTCTCCTTCTATTCTAAATGACAGGCTTGCTGGATAAAGGATTCTTGGCTGCATATTTTTTCTGTCTAGCACACTGAAAATCTCGTGCCAACTCTTTCTGGCCTGCCAAGTTTCAAAAGAGAGATCAGTCACGAGTCTTATAGGTCTCCCTTTATATGTGAGGGCACGTTTACCCCTTGCTGCTTTCAGAATTTTCTCTTTATCCTTGTATTTTGCCAGTTTCACTATGATATGTCGTGCAGAAGATCGATTCAAGTTACGTCTGAAGGGAGTTCTCTGCGCCTCTTGGATTTCAATGCCTTTTTCCTTCCCCACTTCAGGGAAGTTCTCAGCTATTAGTTCTTCAAGTACCCCTTCAGCACCTTTCCCTCTCTCTTCCTCCTCTGGGATACCAATTATGCGTATATTATTTCTTTTTAGTGTATCACTTAGTTCTCTAATTTTCCCCTCATACTCCTGGATTTTTTTATCTCTCTTTTTCTCAGCTTCCTCTTTTTCCATAACTTTATCTTCTAGTTCACCTATTCTCTCCTCTGCCTCTTCAATCCGAGCTGTGGTGGTTTCCATTTTGTTATGCATTTCATTTAAAGCGTTTTTCAGCTCCTCGTGACTGTTCCTTAGTCCCTTGATCTCTGTAGCAAGAGATTCTCTGCTGTCAGCTATACTGTTTTCAAGCCCAGCGATTAATTTTATGACTATTATTCTAAATTCACTTTCTGTTATATTATTTAAATCCCTTTTGATCAGCTCATTAGCTGTTGTTATTTCCTGGAGATTCTTCTGAGGGGAATTCTTCCACTTGGTCATTTTGGATAGTCCCTGGCGTGGTGAGGACCTGCAGGGCACTTCCCCTGTGCTGTGGTGTATAACTGGAGTTGGTGGGTGAAGCCACAGTCAGACCTGATGTCTGCCCCCAGCCCACCGCTGGGGCCACAGTCAGACTGGTGTGTGCCTTCTCTTCCCCTCTCCTAGGGGCGGGATTCACTGTGGGGTGGGGTGGCCTGTCTGGGCTACTTGCACACTGCCAGGCTTGTGATGCTGGGGATCTGGCGTCTTAGCTGGGGTGGGTAGGCAAGGTGCACAGGGGCAGGAGGGGCAGGCTTAGCTTGCTTCTCCTTAGGTGATCCACTTCAGGAGGGGCCCTGTGGCAGCAGGAGGGAGTCAGATCCGCTGCCGGAGGTTTGGCTCCGCAGAAGCGCAGAGTTGGGTGTTTTCGCGGAGCGAGCAAGTTCCCTGGCAGGAACTGGTTCTCTTTGGGATTTTGGCTGGGGGATGGGCGGGGAAGATGGCGCTGGCGAGCGCCTTTGTTCCCCACCAAACTGAGCTCTGACGTCCGGGGGCTCAGCAGCTTTCCTTCCCTTTGTCCTCCAGCCTTCCCGCTTTCTGAGCAGAGCTGTTAACTTATGACCTCCCAGCCGCTAAGTCGCGCTTGCTGTCGGAACACAGTCCGTCAG
>NW_024422568.1:0-5705 GCF_014898765.1 Herpailurus yagouaroundi | reverse complement strand
GGTTGCTCTTAAAAGGAAGAGAGTCATGAGATCAGATATTCACTTCATTTTTTTTTATTTATATATGAAATTTATTGTCACATTGGTTTCCATACAACACCCAGTGCTCATCCCAAAAGGTGCCCTCCTCAGTACCCATCACCCACCCTCTCCTCCCTCCCACCCCCCATCAACCCTCAGTTTGCTCTCAGTTCTCAACAGTCTCTTATGCTTTGGCTCTCTCCCACTCTAACCTCTTTTTTTTTGTTGTTTTTCCTTCCCCTCCCCCATGGGTTCCTGTTAAGTTTCTCAGGATCCACATAAGAGTGAAACCATATGGTATCTGTCTTTCTCTGTATGGCTTATTTCACTTAGCATCACACTCTCCAGTTCCATCCATGTTGCTACAAAAGGCCATATTTCATTTTTTCTCATTGCCACGTAGTATTCCATAGTGTATATAAACCACAATTTCTTTATCCATTCATCAGTTGATGGACATTTAGGCTCTTTCCATAATTTGGCTATTGTTGAGAGTGCTGCTATGAACATTGGGGTACAAGTGCCCCTATGCATCAGTACTCCTGTGTCCCTTGGATAAATTCCTAGCAGTGCTATTGCTGGGTCATAGGGTAGGTCTATTTTTAATTTTCTGAGGAACCTCCACACTGCTTTCCAGAGCGGCTGCACCAATTTGCATTCCCACCAACAGTGCAAGAGGGTTCCCGTTTCTCCACATCCTCTCCAGCATCTAGAGTCTCCTGATTTGTTCATTTTGGCCACTCGGACTGGCGTGAGGTGATATCTGAGTGTGGTTTTGATTTGTATTTCCCTGATAAGGAGCGACGCTGAACATCTTTTCATGTGCCTGTTGGCCATCCGGATGTCTTCTTTAGAGAAGTGTCTATTCATGTTTTCTGCCCATTTCTTCACTGGGTTATTTGCTTTTCGAGTGTGGAGTTTGGTGAGCTCTTTATAGATTTTGGATACTAGCCCTTTGTCCGATATGTCATTTGCAAATATCTTTTCCCATTCCGTTGGTTGCCTTTTAGTTTTGTTGGTTGTTTCCTTTGCTGTGCAGAAGCTTTTTATCTTCATAAGGTCCCAGTAATTCACTTTTGCTTTTAATTCCCTTGCCTTTGGGGATGTGTCGAGTAAGAGATTGCTACGGCTGAGGTCAGAGAGGTCTTTTCCTGCTTTCTCCTCTAGGGTTTTGATGGTTTCCTGTCTCACATTCAGGTCCTTTATCCATTTTGAGTTTATTTTTGTGAATGGTGTGAGAAAGTGGTCTAGTTTCAACCTTCTGCATGTTGCTGTCCAGTTCTCCCAGCACCATTGGTTAAAGAGACTGTCTTTTTTCCATTGGATGTTCTTTCCTGCTTTGTCAAAGATGAGTTGGCCATACGTTTGTGGGTCTAGTTCTGGAGTTTCTATTCTATTCCATTGATCTATGTGTCTGTTTTTGTGCCAATACCATGCTGTCTTGATGATGACAGCTTTGTAGTAGAGGCTAAAGTCTGGGATTGTGATGCCTCCTGCTTTGGTCTTCTTCTTCAGAATTACTTTGGCTATTCGGGGCCTTTTGTGGTTCCATATGAATTTTAGGATTGCTTGTTCTAGTTTCGAGAAGAATGCTGGTGCAATTTTGATTGAGATTGCATTGAATGTGTAGATAGCTTTGGGTAGTATTGACATTTTGACAATATTTATTCTTCCAATCCATGAGCAGGGAATGTCTTTCCATTTCTTTAAATCTTCTTCAATTACCTTCATAAGCTTTCTATAGTTTTCAGCATACAGATCCTTTACATCTTTGGTTAGATTTATTCCTAGGTATTTTATGCTTCTTGGTGCAATTGTGAATGGGATCAGTTTCTTTATTTGTCTTTCTGTTGCTTCATTGTTAGTGTATAAGAATGCAACTGATTTCTGTACATTGATTTTGTATCCTGCAACTTTGCTGAATTCATGTATCAGTTCTAGCAGACTTTTGGTGGAGTCTGTCGGATTTTCCATGTATAATATCATGTCATCTGCAAAAAGCGAAAGCTTGACTTCATCTTTGCCAATTTTGATGCCTTTGATTTCCTTTTGTTGTCTGATTGCTGATGCTAGAACTTCCAGCACTATGTTAAACAACAGCGGTGAGAGTGGGCATCCCTGTCGTGTTCCTGATCTCAGGGAAAAAGCTCTCAGTTTTTCCCCGTTGAGGATGATGTTAGCTGTGGGCTTTTCATAAATGGCTTTTATGATCTTTAAGTATGTTCCTTCTATCCCGACTTTCTCAAGGGTTTTTATTAAGAAAGGGTGCTGGATTTTGTCAAAGGCCTTTTCTGCATCGATTGACAGGATCATATGGTTTTTCTCTTTTTTTTTTGTTAATGTGATGTATCACGTTGATTGATTTGCGAATGTTGAACCAGCCCTGCATCCCAGGAATGAATCCCACTTGATCATGGTGAATAATTCTTTTTATATGCCGTTGAATTCGATTTGCTAGTATCTTATTGAGAATTTTTGCATCCATATTCATCAGGGATATTGGCCTGTAGTTCTCTTTTTTTACTGGGTCTCTGTCTGGTTTAGGAATCAAAGTAAAACTGGCTTCATAGAATGAGTCTGGAAGTTTTCCTTCCCTTTCTATTTCTTGGAATAGCTTGAGAAGGATAGGTATTATCTCTGCTTTAAACGTCTGGTAGAACTCCCCTGGGAAGCCATCTGGTCCTGGACTCTTATTTGTTGGGAGATTTTTGATAACCGATTCAATTTCTTCGCTGGTTATGGGTCTGTTCAAGCTTTCTATTTCCTCCCGATTGAGTTTTGGAAGAGTGTGGGTGTTCAGGAATTTGTCCATTTCTTCCAGGTTGTCCAATTTGTTGGCATATAATTTTTCATAGTATTCCCTGATAATTGTTTGTATCTCTGAGGGATTGGTTGTAATCATTCCATTTTCATTCATGATTTTATCTATTTGGGTCATCTCCCGTTTCTTTTTGAGAAGCCTGGCTAGAGGTTTGTCAATTTTGTTTATTTTCTCAAAAAACCAACTCTTGGTTTCGTTGATCTGCTCTACAGTTTTTTTAGATTCTATATTGTTTATTTCTGCTCTGATCTTTATTATTTCTCTTCTTCTGCTGGGTTTAGGCTGCCTTTGCTGTTCTGCTTCTAGTTCCTTTAGGTGTGCTGTTAGATTTTGTATTTGGGATTTTTCTTGTTTCTTGAGATAGGCCTGGATTGCAATGTATTTTCCTCTCAGGACTGCCTTTGCTGCATCCCAAAGCGTCTGGATTGTTGTATTTTCATTTTCATTTGTTTCCATATATTTTTTAATTTCTTCTCTAATTGCCTGGGTGACCCACTCATTCGTTTGTAGGGTGTTCTTTAACCTCCATGCTTTTGGAGGTTTTCCAGACTTTTTTCTGTGGTTGATTTCAAGCTTCATAGCATTGTGGTCTGAAAGTATGCATGGTATGATTTCAATTCTTGTAAACTTATGAAGGGCTGTTTTGTGACCCAGTATATGATCTATCTTGGAGAATGTTCCATGTGCACTCGAGAAGATAGTATATTCTGTTGCTTTGGGATGCAGAGTTCTAAATATATCTGTCAAGTCCATCTGATCCAATGTCTAATTCAGGGCCCTTGTTTCTTTATTGACCGTGTGTCTAGATGATCTATCCATTTCTGTAAGTGGGGTGTTAAAGTCCCCTGCAATTACCACATTCTTCTCAATAAGGTTGCTTAAGTTTGTGAGTCATTGTTTTATATATTTGGGGGCTCCTGTATTCGGCGCATAGACATTTATAATTGTTAGCTCTTCCTGATGGATAGACCCTGTCACTATTATATAATGTCCTTCTTCATCTCTTGTTACAGCCTTTAATTTAAAGTCTAGTTTGTCTGATATAAGTATGGCTACTCCAGCTTTCTTTTGGCTTCCAGTAGCATGATCAATAGTTCTCCATCCCCTCACTCTCAATCTAAAGGTGTCCTCAGGTCTAAAATGAGTCTCTTGTAGACAGCAAATAGATGGGTCTTGTTTTTTTATCCATTCTGATACCCTATGTCTTTTGGTTGGCGCATTTAATCCATTTACATTCAGTGTTATTATAGAAAGATATGGGTTTAGAGTCATTGTGATGTCTGTATGTTTTATGCTTGTAGTGATGTCTCTGATACTTTGTCTCACAGGGTCCCCCTTAGGATCTCTTGTAGGGCTGGTTTAGTGGTGACAAATTCCTTCAGTTTTTGTTTGTTTGGGAAGACCTTTATCTCTCCTTCTATTCTAAATGACAGGCTTGCTGGATAAAGGATTCTTGGCTGCATATTTTTTCTGTCTAGCACACTGAAAATCTCGTGCCAACTCTTTCTGGCCTGCCAAGTTTCAAAAGAGAGATCAGTCACGAGTCTTATAGGTCTCCCTTTATATGTGAGGGCACGTTTACCCCTTGCTGCTTTCAGAATTTTCTCTTTATCCTTGTATTTTGCCAGTTTCACTATGATATGTCGTGCAGAAGATCGATTCAAGTTACGTCTGAAGGGAGTTCTCTGCGCCTCTTGGATTTCAATGCCTTTTTCCTTCCCCACTTCAGGGAAGTTCTCAGCTATTAGTTCTTCAAGTACCCCTTCAGCACCTTTCCCTCTCTCTTCCTCCTCTGGGATACTAATTAAGCATATATTATTTCTTTTTAGTGTATCACTTAGTTCTCTAATTTTCCCCTCATACTCCTGGATTTTTTTATCTCTCTTTTTCTCAGCTTCCTCTTTTTCCATAACTTTATCTTCTAGTTCACCTATTCTCTCCTCTGCCTCTTCAATCCGAGCTGTGGTGGTTTCCATTTTGTTATGCATTTCATTTAAAGCGTTTTTCAGCTCCTCGTGACTGTTCCTTAGTCCCTTGATCTCTGTAGCAAGAGATTCTCTGCTGTCAGCTATACTGTTTTCAAGCCCAGCGATTAATTTTATGACTATTATTCTAAATTCACTTTCTGTGATATTATTTAAATCCTTTTTGATCAGCTCATTAGCTGTTGTTATTTCCTGGAGATTCTTCTGAGGGGAATTCTTCCGCTTGGTCATTTTGGATAGTCCCTGGCGTGGTGAGGACCTGCAGGGCACTTCCCCTGTGCTGTGGTGTATAACTGGAGTTGGTGGGCGGAGCCGCAGTCAGACCTGATGTCTGCCCCCAGCCCACCGCTGGGGCCACAGTCAGACTGGTGTGTGCCTTCTCTTCCCCTCTCCTAGGGGCGGGATTCACTGTGGGGTGCGGTGGCCTGTCTGGGTTACTTGCACACTGCCAGGCTTGTGATGCTGGGGATCTGGCGTCTTAGCTGGGGTGGGTAGGCAAGGTGCACAGGGGCAGGAGGGGCAGGCTTAGCTTGCTTCTCCTTAGGTGATCCACTTCAGGAGGGGCCCTGTGGCAGCAGGAGGGAGTCAGATCCGCTGCCGGAGGTTTGGCTCCGCAGAAGCGCAGAGTTGGGTGTTTTCGCGGAGCGAGCAAGTTCCCTGGCAGGAACTGGTTCTCTTTGGGATTTTGGCTGGGGGATGGGCGGGGAAGATGGCGCTGGCGAGCGCCTTTGTTCCCCACCAAACTGAGCTCTGACGTCCGGGGGCTCAGCAGCTTTCCTTCCCTTTGTCCTCCAGCCTTCCCGCTTTCTGAGCAGAGCTGTTAACTTATGACCTCCCAGCCGCTAAGTCGCGCTTGCTGTCGGAACACAGTCCGTCAG
>NW_024422567.1:0-2887 GCF_014898765.1 Herpailurus yagouaroundi | reverse complement strand
TGAATGTGAGACAGGAAACCATCAAAACCTTAGAGGAGAAAGCAGGAGAAGACCTCTCCGACCTCAGCCGTAGCAATCTCTTACTCAACACATCCCCAAGGCAAGGGATTTAAAAGCAAAAGTGAATTACTGGGACCTTATGAAGATAAAAATCTTCTGCACAGCAAAGGAAACAACCAACAAAACTAAAAGGCAACCAACAGAATGGGAAAAGACATTTGCAAATGACATATCGGACAAAGGGCTAGTATCCAAATTCTATAAAGAGTTCACCAAAATCCACACCCGAAAAGCAAATAACCCAGTGAAGAAATGGGCAGAAAACATGAATAGACACTTCTCTAAAGAAGACATCCGGATGGCCAACAGGCACATGAAAAGATGTTCACCGTCGCACCTTATCAGGGAAATACAAATCAAAACCACACTCAGGTATCACTTCACGCCAGTCAGAGTGGCCAAAATGAACAAATCAGGAGACTATAGATGCTGGAGAGGATGTGGAGAAACGGGAACCCTCTTGCACTGTTGGTGGGAATGCAAATTGGTGCAGCCACTCTGGAAAGCAGTGTGGAGGTTCCTCAGAAAATTAAAAATAGACCTACCCTATGACCCAGCAATAGCACTGCTAGGAATTTATCCAAGGGACACAGGAGTAGTGATGCATAGGGGCACTTGTACCCCAGTGTTCATAGCAGCACTCTCAACAATAGCCAAATTATGGAAAGAGCTTAAATGTCCATCAATTGATGAATGGATAAAGAAATTGTGGTTTATATACACAATGGAATACTACGTGGCAATGAGAGAAAATGAAATATGGCCTTTTGTAGCAACGTGGATGGAACTGGAGAGTGTGATGCTAAGTGAAATAAGCCATACAGAGAAAGACAGATACCATATGGTTTCACTCTTATGTGGATCCTGAGAAACTTAACAAGAACCCATGGGGGAGGGGAAGGAAAAAAAAAAAGAGGTTAGAGTGGGAGAGAGCCAAAGCATAAGAGACTGTTGAGAACTGAGAACAAACTAAGGGTTGATGGGGGGTGGGAGGGAGGAGAGGGTGGGTGATGGGTATTGAGGAGGGCACCTTTTGGGATGAGCACTGGGTGTTGTATGGAAACCATTTGACAATAAATTTCATATATAAATAAAAAAAAAGAATGAATGGGTCAACCAGGTAAATAGAGAAGAAATTTAAAAATATATGGAAACAAGCGAAAATGAAAATACAACAATCCAAATGCTTTGGATGCAGCAAAGGCAGTCGTGAGAGGAAATTACAATCAATGCAGGCCTATCTCAAGAAACAAGAAAAATCCTAAATACAAAATCTAACAGCACACCTAATGGAAATAGAAACAGAACAGCAAAGACAGCCTAAATCCAACAGAAGAAGAGAAATAATAAAGATCAGAGAAGAAATAAACAATATAGAATCTAAAAACAACTGTAGAGCAGATCAACGAAACAAAGAGTTGGTTTTTTGTAAAAATAAACAAAATTGATAATCCTCTAGCCAGGCTTCTCAAAAAGTAAAGGGAAATGACCCAAATAGATAAAATCATGAATGAAAATGGAATTATTACACCAATCCCTCAGAGATACAAGCAATTATCAGGGAATACTATGAAAAATTATATTCCAACAAACTGGACAACCTGGAAGAAATGGACAAATTCCTAAACACCCACACGCTTCCAAAACTCAATTAGGAGGAAATAGAAAGCTTGAACAGACCCATAATCAGCGAAGAAATTGAATCAGTCATCAAAAATCTCCCAACAAATAAGAGTCCAGGAACAGATGGCTTCCCAGGGGAGTTCTACCAGACGTTTAAAGCAAAGATAATACCTATCCTTCTCAAGCAATTCCAAAAAAATAGAAAGGGAAGGAAAACTTACATACTCATTCTATGAAGCCAGTATTATTTTGATTCCTAAACCAGACAGAGACCCAGCAAAAAAAGAGAACTACAAGCCAATATCCCTGATGAATATTGATGCAAAAATTCTCAATAAAATACTTGCAATTCGAATTCAACAGCTTATAAAAAAATTATTCACCATGATCAAGTGGGATTCATTCCTGGGATGCAGGGCTGGTTCAACATTGGCAAATCAATCAACGTGATACATTACATTAATAAAAGAAAAGATAAGAACCATATGATCTGTCAACTGATGTAGAAAAAGCATTTGACAAAATTCAGCATCCTTTCTTAATGAAAACCCTCCAGAAAGTCGGGATAGAAGGAACATACTTATACATCATAAAAGCCATTTATGAAAAGCCCACAGCTAACATCATCCTCAATGGGGAAAAGCTGAGAGCTTCACACGACAGGGATGTCCACTCTCACCGCTGTTGTTTAACATAGCGTTGGAAGTGCTAACATCAAAAATCAGACAACAAAAGGAAATCCAAGGCATCCAAATTGGCAAAGATGAAATCAACCTTTCACTTTTTGCAAGTGACATGATATTATACATGAAAAACCCGATAGACTCCACCATCTGCTAGAACTGATACATGAATTCAGCAAAGTCGCAGGATACAAAATCAATGTACAGAAATCAGTTGCATTCTTATACACTAATAAATGAAGCAACAGAAAGACAAATAAAGAAACTGATCCCATTCACAATTGCACCAAGAAGCATAAAATACCTAGGAATAAACCTAACCAAAGATGTAAAAGATCTATATGCTGAAAACAATAGAAAGCTTATGAAGGAAATTGAAGAAGATATAAAGAAATGGAAAAACATTCTGTGCTCATGGATTGGAAGAATAAATATTGTCAAAATGTCAATACTACCCAAAGCTATCTACACATTCAATGCAATCCCAATCAAAATTGCACCAGCATTCTTCTCGAAACTAG
>NW_024422566.1:0-4157 GCF_014898765.1 Herpailurus yagouaroundi | reverse complement strand
TTGCTGTCCAGTTCTCCCAGCACCATTTGTTAAAGAGACTGTCTTTTATTTATTTATTTATTTT
This sequence comes from Herpailurus yagouaroundi, assembly GCF_014898765.1. Taxonomy (NCBI): domain Eukaryota; kingdom Metazoa; phylum Chordata; class Mammalia; order Carnivora; family Felidae; genus Herpailurus; species Herpailurus yagouaroundi. Next base: position 4,093 of record NW_024422566.1, on the reverse strand, counting down.
TTTATTTTTGAGAGAGACACACAGAGTGTGAGCAGTAGAGTGTCAGAGAGAGAAGGAAACACAGAATCCAAAGCAGGCCTCAGGAACTGTCAGCATGGTGCCTGATGCAAGGCTCAAACTCGCAAACGGTGAGATTAGACCTGAGCAAAGGTGGAATGCTTGACTGAGCCACTCAGGCACCCCATAAATGTTTATTTTTGCAAGAGAGACAGACAGAGCGTGAGTGGAGGAGAGGCAGACAGAGACAGAGACATAGAATCTGAAGCAGGCTCCAGGCTCTGAGCTGTCAGCACAGAGCCCAAGGCAGGGCTTGAACTCATGAACCTCAACATCATGACCTGAGCCAAAATCAGACCTGAGCCAAATTGAGACACCCAGGTGCCCCTATATTTCTTCACTTTTAAGCTGAAACTAGGAGAAAGACATTTTGAAATAGCAATTATTAAATAAAGAACAGCAACAACACTTATTGTGTGCTGAGAAATACTTGAAGCATAACATATATGACCTTACACATTAACACACAATCCTGAGGTTAATAAGAAACTCCTTTACTAATGCCTCAATTTCCAACTATTCTTATTTACTAACATCTTGGGATCTATTTGATTTATTCCCATCATTCAAGAGATCTTTCAAAATTTGTCACTATCTTACAAATAAACAAACCTAACAGCTTGTTCTCAATTACTCTCTGAAATATTTATTATTGAGAACCTCATTTTGGAAATGCTGGCTTCCCTTGGATGCCATGACACTACATCATGAGTTCTCCTCCATCTCTTTGATACTATCTCTGTCTATTTTATCACTGTTTCTTCCTCATTTAACCCAAAGTATAGTACATATGCCAAGAATCTGTTTTAACATAACAATCTCAGCCACTTCCATGACTTCAATTAGCATCTCCCCAGGTACAGCGAAGTATTTAAAAGGCAAATGCAGATAGTGCAATGATGCACTGGTTTATCAAATATTTATTGACCATCTTCTCTTTAATAGGTGCTTCTCTAGGTGATGGAAATACTGCAGCAACAAAAAAAAAAAAAAAGAGGACAGAAACTCATATCCTCATAGAACCCCATTTCTTGTGATAAGGGGGAAATGACCCTCTTAATCTGTAAATTTTTATTAAAAAACAGAACAAAAGAATGGTAAAGAATACTTTCTTTATGGCAAATGAAGTCCATTATTAGAATCGTGCTTCTAAAAGCCCCAAAAATATCCATTTCAGTTTACACTTTTCACAACCATTTTCAGAACAGAAAAATGTTGGACTTTATACAATATGGTGTAAAGATGCAACTAAAAGGAAACTTAATGAAAAGTGACTTTGTTCAAAGCAGTGGTGATTTCATCTTATATAAAAGAAAGGAAGGAAGGAAGGAAGGAAGGAAGGAAGGAAGGAAGGAAGGAAGGAAGGAAGGAAGGAAGAAAAAGAAGTTATAAGGTACACAAATGAAAGCAACTCCAGCTGGCTCTCCAGCACTATCGGGGACTGAAATACTATATACATTTTCATTTGTGCATTCTTATCATACCAAAGGTACATTCTATCAACATGTTTTATGACTGTTGATGTTGACTTTGATTAGCTGGCTGAAGTAGTGTTTGTCAGATTTCAGCGCCACAAAATGATTCTAGTTTCTCCCTTTTCCATGTTATACTCTTTGGAAGGAAGTTGCTGTGCACACTCCACATTTAAAGAGTGAGGATTTAGGGGCGCCTGGGTCACTCAGTCGGTTGAGCATCTGACTTCGGCTCAGGTCATGATCTCACAGCTTGTGAGTTTGAGCCCCGCATTGGTCTCTGTGCTGACAGCTCAGAGCCTGGACTCTGCTTCAGATTCGGTTTCTCCCTCTCGCTCTCTGCCCCTCTCTCACTTGCTCTGTCTCTCTCTCTAAAAAATAAATAAAAACATTAAAAAATTTTAAAAAAAAGAGTGAGGATTTATAATCCCTCTCTTTGAGAACAGAGAATCTGCATAATTTATTTAGATTTGTCTCTTCTATTTATTAATTTAGTTGAGATTTATATCAGCATGGATTCACAGATAGTCATTTTGTACTCTGGGTTATAATCTAATATTATTTCATGTATTTTTTTCCTCAAAATGTTCCAGCTTTGGCCACTGGAAGCTCTTTCGGTTGGGTTCTGTGCCCCTTTGACATAATGTGGTTTTCTTTGTTTGAGCACTTGTATATTTTCTGATACTGTAAGATTCTTCAGGTTCATCTCATATATTGCCCAGAATCAGTCATTTCTCCAGGGGGGGCTGGTTCTTTTTACTAGTACGTGGTATTAGAAACCAAGATCTGGGTCTTGAGTGTGCTCATTGCTACTGTGGTATTAATTCTTTTAGGTCCTCTCAGCAGACAGCAAAAAAGAAATAAATCTGTGTATTATTTCCACATGTAACCACATATACATCTATTTTAAGTTAAACATGAGATCTTACCAATATCTCCAGCTTTAAGCCATCGCCACATGAATTATTCTACCCTCCTATTCTTATTTTTCTGCAAATTCCCACTCCAACAGTGAGAAACCTGGCTCCCACCATCCACCATGCATTTACTTAGCTGTTCAATTCCAGTATACATGCATAGAAGTATCAGAATTGTTACTCTTTCCCTCAAGGGAAACAACTTTAGCAACCAAAATACAATGAGCAGGCACAGTTCCTTTGGCCTTCAGTATTGCAAAATCCACTAATTTCTGGTTACTTAGGTCAGCATTCCCCACCCACCGCCAACTTCTTCATTGAGATTTTTTCATACATTTACAATACAGATAGATATTCTTTTTTTTAAATTTTTATTTATATATGAAATTTATTGTCAAATTGGTTTCCATACAACACCCAGTGCTCATCCCAAAAGGTGCCCTCCTCAATACCCATCACCCACCCTCTCCTCCCTCCCACCCCCCATCAACCCTCAGTTTGCTCTCAGTTCTCAACAGTCTCTTATGCTTTGGCTCTCTCCCACTCTAACCTCTTTTTTTTTTTTTCCTTCCCCTCCCCCATGGGTTTCTGTTAAGTTTCTCAGGATCCACATAAGAGTGAAACCATATGGTATCTGTCTTTCTCTGTATGGCTTATTTCACTTAGCATCACACTCTCCAGTTCCATCCACGTTGCTACAAAAGGCCATATTTCATTTTTTCTCATTGCCACGTAGTATTCCATTGTGTATATAAACCACAATTTCTTTATCCATTCATCAGTTGATGGACATTTAGGCTCTTTCCATAATTTGGCTATTGTTGAGAGTGCTGCTATGAACATTGGGGTACAAGTGCCCCTATGCATCAGTACTCCTGTGTCCCTTGGATAAATTCCTAGCAGTGCTATTGCTGGGTCATAGGGTAGGTCTATTTTTAATTTTCTGAGGAACCTCCACACTGCTTTCCAGAGGGACTGCACCAATTTGCATTCCCACCAACAGTGCAAGAGGGTTCCCGTTTCTCCACATCCTCTCCAGCATCTATAGTCTCCTGATTTGTTCATTTTGGCCACTCTGACTGGAGTGAGGTGATATCTGAGTGTGGTTTTGATTTGTATTTCCCTGATAAGGAGCGACGCTGAACATCTTTTCATGTGCCTGTTGGCCATCCGGATGTCTTCTTTAGAGAAGTGTCTATTCATGTTTTCTGCCCATTTCTTCACTGGGTTATTTGTTTTCGGGTGTGGAGTTTGGTGAGCTCTTTATAGATTTTTGATACTAGCCCTTTGTCCGATATGTCATTTGCAAATATCTTTTCCCATTCCGTTGGTTGCCTTTTAGTTTTGTTGGTTGTTTCCTTTGCTGTGCAGAAGCTTTTTATCTTCATAAGGTCCCAGTAATTCACTTTTGCTTTTAATTCCCTTGCCTTTGGGGATGTGTCGAGTAAGAGATTGCTACGGCTGAGGTCAGAGAGGTCTTTTCCTGCTTTCTCCTCTAGGGTTTTGATGGTTTCCTGTCTCACATTCAGGTCCTTTATCCATTTTGAGTTTATTTTTGTGAATGGTGTGAGAAAGTGGTCTAGTTTCAACCTTCTGCATGTTGCTGTCCAGTTCTCCCAGCACCATTTGTTAAAGAGACTGTCTTTT
>NW_024422565.1:0-1453 GCF_014898765.1 Herpailurus yagouaroundi | reverse complement strand
AGCGGAACTAGAAAATAAAATTATGGAATTAGAAGAAGTTGAGAAAAAGTGAGATAAAAAAATCCAGGAGTATAAGAGGAAAATTAGAGAATTAAGTGATGCACTAAAGAGACATAATCTACGCATAATTGGTATTCCAGAGGAGGAATAGAGAGGGAAAGGTGCTGAAGGTGTACTTGAAGAAATAATAGCTGAGAACTTCCCTGAACTGGGGAAGGAAAAAGGCATTAAATCCAAGAGGCACAGAGAACTCCCTTCAGACATAACTTGAATCCATCTTCTGCACAACATATCATAGTGAAACTGGCAAATACAAGGATAAAGAGAACATTCTTATAGCAGCTAGGGATAAACGTGCTCTAACATATAAAGGGAGACCGATAAGACTTGTGACCAATATCTCTACTGAAACTTGGCAGGCCAGAAAAGAATGGCTGGAAATCTTCAAAGTGATGAACAGAAAAAATGTGCAGTCGAGAATCCTTTATCCAGCAACTCTGTCATTTAGAATAGAAGGAGAGATAAAGGTCTTCCCAAACAAACAAAAACTGAAGGAATTCGTCACCAATAAACCAGCCCTACAAGTGATCTATCCTAAGGGGGGATCCGGTGAGACAAAGTACCAGAGACATCACTACAAGCATGAAACCTACAGACATCACAATGACTCTAAACTCTTATCTTTCTATAATAACACTGAACGTAGATGAACTAAATGCGCCAACCAAAAGACATAGGGTATCAGAATGTATAAAAAAACAAGACCCCTCTATTTGCTGTCTACAAGAGACTCATTTTAGACCTGATGACACCTTCACATTGAAAGTGAGGGGATGGAGAACTATTTATCATACTACTCAAAGTCAAAAGAAAGCTGGAGTAGCCATACTTATATCACACAAACTAGACTTCAAATTAAAGGCTGTAACAAGAGATGAAGTAGGGCATTATATAATATTTACAGGGACTATCCATCAGGAAGAGCTAACAATTAAAAATGTCTATGTGACGAATATGGGAGCCCCCAAATATATAAAACAATTACTCACATACATAAGCAACCTTATTGATAAGAATGTGCTAATTGCGGGGACTTTAACACCCCACTTACAACAATGGATAGATCATCTAGACACACGGTCAATAAAGAAACAAGGGCCCTGAATGAGACATTGGATCAGATGGACTTGACAGATATATTTAGAACTCTGCATCCCAAAGCAACAGAATATACTTTCTTCTCGAGTGCCCATGGAACTTTCTCTAAGATAGATCACATACTGGGTCACAAAACAGCCCTTCATAAGTATACAAAAATTGAGATCATACCATGCATACTTTGAGACCACAATGCTATGAAGCTTGAAGTCAACCACAGGAAAAAGTCTGGAAAACCTCCAAAAGCATGGAGGTTAAAGAACACCCTACTAAAGAATGAATGGGTCAACCAGGC
>NW_024422564.1:0-1368 GCF_014898765.1 Herpailurus yagouaroundi | reverse complement strand
GGTCAACCAGGCAATTAGAGAAGAAATTTAAAAATATATGGAAACAAACGAAAATGAAAATACAACAATCCAAACGCTTTAGGATGCAGTCAAAGCTGTCAGAGGAAAATACATTGCAATCCAGGCCTATCTCAAGAAACAAGAAAAATACCAAATACAAAATCTAACAGCACAACTAAAGGAAATAGAAAAAGAACAGCAAAGACAGCCTAAACCCAGCAGAAGAGGAGATATAATAAAGATCCAAGCAGAAATAAACAATATAGAAACTAACAAAACTGTAGAGCAGATCAATGAAACCAAGAGTTGGTTTTTTGAAAAAATAAACAAAATTGATAAACCTCTAGCCAGGCTTCTCAAAAAGAAAAGAGAGAGGACCCAAATAGATAAAATCATGAATGAAAATGGAATTCTTACAACCAATCCCTCAGATTACAAGCAATTATCAGGGAATACTATGAAAAATTATATGCCAACAAACTGGACCACCTGGAAGAAATGGACAAATTCCTAAACACCCACACACTTCCAAAACTCAATCAGGAAGAAATAGAAAGTTTGAACAGACCCATAACCAGCGAGAAATGGAATCAGTTATGAAAAATCTCCCAACTTAATAAGAGTGCAGGACCAGATGGCTTCCCAGGGGAGTTCTACCAGACCTTTAAAGCAGAGATAATACCTATCCTTCTCAAGCTATCCCAAAAAATAGAAAGGGAAGGAAAACTTCCAGACTCATTCTATGAAGCCAGTATTACCCTGATTCCTAAACCAGACAAAGACCCAGTAAAAAAAGAGAACTACAGGCCAATATCCCTGATGAATATGGATGCAAAAATTCTCAAGAAGATACTAGCAAATCAAATTCAACAGCATATAAAAAGAATTATTCACCATGAGTAAGTGGGATTCATTCCTGGGATACAGGGCTGGTTCAACTTTCGAAAATCAATCAACATGATACATCACATTAATAAAAGATAAGAACCATAAGATCCTGTCAATCGATGCAGAAAAAGCATTTGACAAAATTCAGCAACGTTTCTTAATAAAAACCTTCAAGAAAGTCGGAATAGAAGGAACATACTTAAACATCATAAAAGCCATTTATGAAAAGCCCACAGCTAACATCATCCTCAATGGGGAAAAACTGAGAGCTTTTTCCCTGAGATCAGGAACACGACAGGGATGTCCACTCTCACTGCTGTTGTTTCACATAGTGTTGGAAGCTCTAGCACCAGCAATGAGACAACAAAAGGAAATCAAAGCCATCAAAATGGCAAAGATGAACTTACACTTTCACTTTTTGCAGATGACATGATATTATACATGGAAAATCCGATAGACTCCACCAAAAGTCTGCTAGAA
>NW_024422563.1:0-1453 GCF_014898765.1 Herpailurus yagouaroundi | reverse complement strand
AGCGGAACTAGAAAATAAAATTATGGAATTAGAAGAAGTTGAGAAAATGTGAGATAAAAAAATCCAGGAGTATAAGAGGAAAATTAGAGAATTAAGTGATGCACTAAAGAGACATAATCTACGCATAATTGGTATTCCAGAGGAGGAATAGAGAGGGAAAGGTGCTGAAGGTGTACTTGAAGAAATAATAGCTGAGAACTTCCCTGAACTGGGGAAGGAAAAAGGCATTAAATCCAAGAGGCACAGAGAACTCCCTTCAGACATAACTTGAATCCATCTTCTGCACAACATATCATAGTGAAACTGGCAAATACAAGGATAAAGAGAACATTCTTATAGCAGCTAGGGATAAACGTGCTCTAACATATAAAGGGAGACCGATAAGACTTGTGACCAATATCTCTACTGAAACTTGGCAGGCCAGAAAAGAATGGCTGGAAATCTTCAAAGTGATGAACAGAAAAAATGTGCAGTCGAGAATCCTTTATCCAGCAACTCTGTCATTTAGAATAGAAGGAGAGATAAAGGTCTTCCCAAACAAACAAAAACTGAAGGAATTCGTCACCAATAAACCAGCCCTACAAGTGATCTATCCTAAGGGGGGATCCGGTGAGACAAAGTACCAGAGACATCACTACAAGCATGAAACCTACAGACATCACAATGACTCTAAACTCTTATCTTTCTATAATAACACTGAACGTAGATGAACTAAATGCGCCAACCAAAAGACATAGGGTATCAGAATGTATAAAAAAACAAGACCCCTCTATTTGCTGTCTACAAGAGACTCATTTTAGACCTGATGACACCTTCACATTGAAAGTGAGGGGATGGAGAACTATTTATCATACTACTCAAAGTCAAAAGAAAGCTGGAGTAGCCATACTTATATCACACAAACTAGACTTCAAATTAAAGGCTGTAACAAGAGATGAAGTAGGGCATTATATAATATTTACAGGGACTATCCATCAGGAAGAGCTAACAATTAAAAATGTCTATGTGACGAATATGGGAGCCCCCAAATATATAAAACAATTACTCACATACATAAGCAACCTTATTGATAAGAATGTGCTAATTGCGGGGACTTTAACACCCCACTTACAACAATGGATAGATCATCTAGACACACGGTCAATAAAGAAACAAGGGCCCTGAATGAGACATTGGATCAGATGGACTTGACAGATATATTTAGAACTCTGCATCCCAAAGCAACAGAATATACTTTCTTCTCGAGTGCCCATGGAACTTTCTCTAAGATAGATCACATACTGGGTCACAAAACAGCCCTTCATAAGTATACAAAAATTGAGATCATACCATGCATACTTTGAGACCACAATGCTATGAAGCTTGAAGTCAACCACAGGAAAAAGTCTGGAAAACCTCCAAAAGCATGGAGGTTAAAGAACACCCTACTAAAGAATGAATGGGTCAACCAGGC
>NW_024422562.1:0-1367 GCF_014898765.1 Herpailurus yagouaroundi | reverse complement strand
GGTCAACCAGGCAATTAGAGAAGAAATTTAAAAATATATGGAAACAAACGAAAATGAAAATACAACAATCCAAACGCTTTAGGATGCAGTCAAAGCTGTCAGAGGAAAATACATTGCAATCCAGGCCTATCTCAAGAAACAAGAAAAATACCAAATACAAAATCTAACAGCACAACTAAAGGAAATAGAAAAAGAACAGCAAAGACAGCCTAAACCCAGCAGAAGAGGAGATATAATAAAGATCCAAGCAGAAATAAACAATATAGAAACTAACAAAACTGTAGAGCAGATCAATGAAACCAAGAGTTGGTTTTTTGAAAAAATAAACAAAATTGATAAACCTCTAGCCAGGCTTCTCAAAAAGAAAAGAGAGAGGACCCAAATAGATAAAATCATGAATGAAAATGGAATTCTTACAACCAATCCCTCAGATTACAAGCAATTATCAGGGAATACTATGAAAAATTATATGCCAACAAACTGGACCACCTGGAAGAAATGGACAAATTCCTAAACACCCACACACTTCCAAAACTCAATCAGGAAGAAATAGAAAGTTTGAACAGACCCATAACCAGCGAGAAATGGAATCAGTTATGAAAAATCTCCCAACAAATAAGAGTGCAGGACCAGATGGCTTCCCAGGGGAGTTCTACCAGACCTTTAAAGCAGAGATAATACCTATCCTTCTCAAGCTATCCCAAAAAATAGAAAGGGAAGGAAAACTTCCAGACTCATTCTATGAAGCCAGTATTACCCTGATTCCTAAACCAGACAAAGACCCAGTAAAAAAAGAGAACTACAGGCCAATATCCCTGATGAATATGGATGCAAAAATTCTCAAGAAGATACTAGCAAATCAAATTCAACAGCATATAAAAAGAATTATTCACCATGAGCAAGTGGGATTCATTCCTGGGATACAGGGCTGGTTCAACTTTCGAAAATCAATCAACATGATACATCACATTAATAAAAGATAAGAACCATAAGATCCTGTCAATCGATGCAGAAAAAGCATTTGACAAAATTCAGCAACGTTTCTTAATAAAAACCTTCAAGAAAGTCGGAATAGAAGGAACATACTTAAACATCATAAAAGCCATTTATGAAAAGCCCACAGCTAACATCATCCTCAATGGGGAAAAACTGAGAGCTTTTTCCCTGAGATCAGGAACACGACAGGGATGTCCACTCTCACTGCTGTTGTTTCACATAGTGTTGGAAGCTCTAGCACCAGCAATGAGACAACAAAAGGAAATCAAAGCCATCAAAATGGCAAAGATGAACTTACACTTTCACTTTTTGCAGATGACATGCTATTATACATGGAAAATCCGATAGACTCCACCAAAAGTCTGCTAGAA
>NW_024422561.1:0-2797 GCF_014898765.1 Herpailurus yagouaroundi | reverse complement strand
CCCTGGGACTTTCAAGGCAGGCACGGCAGGCTCTTTCCACAGGCTTCTACCTTCGTGAAGGTAGAAGGAAAGAGGCTGGTCCCACACTGAGGTTTCAGAGTGGAGACCGTGACATTGCCCAGCGAGTTGCCCGCGGGGGTGTTCGAAGCCTCCCAACCTGGTGAAACGAGGCGTTTGCTGAGTTGGAACAAGGCTTCCCCACCGTGCTGTGTCACAGGGTTCACTCTTTGCAGCCTGGCTCCGCACAGCATTGCACACACGTCTAGCTTCGGGAAACGAGAGGGTCGTCACAGCAAGGCTGCAGCCCAGTGTTGTTTCACCACAGGGCTGTGTGACGCTCTCCGCACAGGCTGCGGGTCGTTTCCCAGACATTGTCACTTGCTGAAAACCCGTTAGGTGTGGAAAGGGTATCGCCGCACCGTGGTTCCACACAGCTCCCATGGTGGACACCTAGCGTTCAGCACCCCCGTCTCGGTGGTGCCAGGGCTTCGAACTGTGGGAAACGAGATGTTCGTTGCAAGCGGGGTCTTCTCGCCCCACTCCGCCACCGCCACGCAAGCACACTCCCACGTTGTCCTTTCGTGCACATCAGCCCAGGGAGCTTTCCTTGTCGGCCAGCGTCAGTTTTCCAACACTTGTGTACTTTAGCGACACACCAGATGTCAGGGGCTGGACGGTGTCCCCACCTTGATGCTCCCGAGTGGCATGGAGACGGCACTGGGTTGAAGCTGCGTGCCCTCGGGCCCCTGCAGACACTGCTGACACGAGTGCAGTAAGATGGGTTCTCGGAGGAGGATTGCCCACAGTGTCCCTCGAGCGAGTTGTGCATCCGGTACTGTCGTCGTATTGCCCCACCGGGGTTTTCCCAACCCCTTGAGTGTGTGAAACGAAGTGTCTGTCTGTGGGACAGGTGGAAGCACTGTAGCAGCGTTTCTCCAGATGAGCTTAGGACAGTGTACCGCCAAGGGCCGCTACGCCTACTGCCACACTTTGACTTCCCCGAGTCCAATGAGGCCAGGGGAGGTCGAGTACCGTACAGCCTTGCTTCTGGGAGATGCACACGGGGCGCATCCCTCGGAGGCCCCGCAAGCATTTCCAACCCTTGGAACTTTAGGGGAAGGAGAAGTTGTTCGACATCTGGATCCCGCCCCCTGTTTGCTGCACAGCGTGGGGGGCAGGGGGCTCGCGTCTTAGGCCCCGACGGCTTCTCAGCAGACAGTTCGTGCTGAGGGAAACGTGCTGTCAGTTGAAACAGGCCCTCCGCACGTGTGTGCTTCCCGGAGCTGAGTCGAGGGGACGGACCCTGTCGGCCCCGAAGTGCTCTCCAGCAAGCGCTTCCTCCTTAGTGGAACAGCGTGTTGGTTGAAAGCTGCCTCTCCCCAACTGGAGTTTCTCTGGCAGAGTTCAGTACCTGGGTCTTTCAAGGCAGGCATGGCAGGCTGTTTCCAAAGGCCTCTTCCTTCGTGAAGGTACAAGGAATGAGGCTGGTCCCACACTGAGGTTTCACTCTGTGGAGTCAGTGGCATTGCCCTGCTAGTTGCCGCGGGGGTGTTCGAAGCCTCCCAACCTGGTGAAACGAGGCGTTTGCTGCGATGGAACAAGGCTTCCCCACCGTGCTGTGTCACAGGGTTCACTCTGTGACACTCTTTGCAGCCTGGCTCCGCACAGCTTTGCACACACGTCTAGCTTCGAGAAACGAGAGGGTCGTCACAGCAAGGCTGCAGCCCAGTGTTGTTTCACCACAGGACTGTGTGGCGATCTCAGTACAGGCCGCCTGTCGTTTCCCAGACATTGTCACTTGCTGAAACCCCATTATGTGTGGAAAGGGTATCGCCGCACTGTGGGTCCACACCGCTCCCATGGTGGACACGTCGCGTTCAGCACCCCCGTCTCGGGGGGGCCAAGGCTTCTAAGTGTAGGAAGCGAGATGTTCGTTGCAAGCGGGGTCTTCTCGCCCCACTCCGCCACCGCCACGCAAGCACACTCCCACGGTGTCCTTTCGTACACAGGAGCCCAGGGAGCTTTCCTTGCCGGCCAATGTCAGTTTTCCAACACTTGTGTACGTTAGCGACACACCAGATGTCAGGGGCTAGACGGTGTCCCCACCTTGAGGCTTCCGAGAGGCGCGGAGACGGCACTGGCTGGACAGCTCCGTGCCCCGCGGGCCCTTGCAGACACTGCTGACATATTGCCCCACCGGGGTTTTCTCACCCCCTTGATTGTGTGAAACGAGGTGTCCGTCCATGGGACAGGTGGAGGCACCGTAGAGTGGTTTCTCCAGATGAGCTTAAGACAGTCTAAAGCCAAGGGTCGGTACGCCTACTGCCACACTCCTGACTTCCCCGAGTGCACTGAGGCCGGTAGGGGTACCGTACCGCACAGCCTTGCTTCTGGAAGATGCATAAGGGGCGCATCCCTGGGAGGCCCCGCAAGCATTTGCAACCCTTGGAATTAAGGGAAAGAGAGGTTGGACGACTTGTGTATCACGCCCCTTGTTGGCTGCACAGCGTGGGGGGCACGGGGCTCGCGTGGTCGGCCCCGCCGGGCTTCTCAGCAGACACTTCGTGCTAGGGAAACGGGCTGTCAGTTGAAAGAGGCCCTCCCCACGTGTGTGCTTCACGGAGATAAGTCGAGGGGACGGGCCCTGTCGGCCCCGCAGTGCTCTCCAGCAAGCGCGTCCTCCTTAGTGGAACAGCGTGTTGGTTGAAAGCAGCCTCTCCCCAACTGGAGTTTCTCTGGCAGAGTTCAGTCCCTGGGACTTTCAAGGCAGGCACGGCAGGCTCTTTCCACAGGCTTC
>NW_024422560.1:0-5272 GCF_014898765.1 Herpailurus yagouaroundi | reverse complement strand
CAGTGAGCAGCCTGCTTGGGAGCCTCTGTCTCCCTCTCTCTGCCCCTTCCCCACTCAGGCTCACTCCCATTCACGCTCCCTCTCTCAAAAATAAACATGTTTTAAATCAAAAATAAAGAAGATGGGGCAGAAGAAACGTGAGCCCTGAGTAGCCCTGAGAGGCTGAACGATGCCATCAACCACTCACCTCCCGACCACCTGGTACAGGAAGAAAATAAGCTGACTTACACCACCATGAAGGGGGCTCTCAAGTGCCTGCAGCTGACAGCACCCCTCCCTGACTTCCCAGCACCCCCAGCAGGCCCACCTAGAACTCAGCAAGGACACAGGCCCCCTTAGCCTCTGAAGCCGTCTCTGGGATCAGCCCCACCCTGAGACCAAATCCAGCTCAGAACCGAGTTAATTGTTCTCTCGGAGCCTTCCAGTTGCCAACGGGGACTGCACCACTTGGGCTACCGCAGGCTGACCTTGGGGACTAAGGGAGAGGAAGTCATTGATAGAATGTGACCATCTCTTACACACACAGTAGGTTCTCAGTAGTTGCCGATTTCCCCGGGAGGCAGCGCAACACAGCCAAAAACAAACACTTCTGCTCCATGGTCCGAGGAGCTTAGGTCAGTTACCAGCTGTTCTACCTTGGGCAAGTGATTTAACCTCGTCGAACCCATTTCCTCATCGGTAAGGTAGCAAGAACAACATTCCCCTTCCGGCGGCAGTTATGGGGAATAAAGGAGATTACTGGAAAACACCAGGTGGCAGTAGGAGCTAGAAGGCCATTACCTTCCCTCCTCCTACTCCTGCCTCCACCCATTGCCCCCAACCCCCGCCCCGTTGGGGCGATTCAGCATCGCATCAAATCCCTCAAAGGAAGCAAGAAGAGACCAGCACCTCCCCTTGGTGCAGCCAAATCTCTCGGCTCCCTTTCCCAGGAGTAGAGACGAGAAAGGGGAAAGCACTGCATCGACAGGCAGAGAACCCCATCCTGGCAGAAACAGCCCCCCAGACTCAATAGGGGATCATGTACCCAAGACAAAAAGCAGCCCCAGAGAACGCTCTGCCTTCATTCATGCTAAATCCCCGTTTCCAACACCTGAAAGAAGGCCACCCTACTCTCAGATGGTGCAGAGGCCAGCAAGGAGACAGCGTGAGGAACACCACCGCCCTTACCTATTTCCTCCGGGGTCGGACTGACCCCCTCTGTGGGAACCCGTGGTTTGGGCGTTCTCTGTGTGAGAGTTACAAATGCTGAGCCCCACTGATCACTCACGGGGACTCCAGCAGGGAGTGTCCTGCAGGAGTCAGCAAGCCACCCCACCTAGGAGTGGGGGGACACGCACCAGAGAAGCCGACAGAGCACCCACACTGGAAGCCAGAAGCCCAGAACATGCAAGGAAGGGACCAGGTGCTGTGAACAGCCCACAGGCACAAGGGCACGAGGCAGCCCGCCCACCGACCCCAGCTGTGCCGCACCCTGGGGCGGGGGAGGCGGCCCTTACGCACCCACCTGGACCCTGGGGCAGGGTGAGCACTACACAGAACTGAGCCGCACCCTGAGCCCAAATCCAGGCTTCTCCCAAGCGCTGGCCAATGGTTCCTAAAACCACGGAGGGGAAGGGAGCCGGGCAGAAGCAGCCACTGTGTTCACAGCCTCCCAAAGGGTATGGTGGCCTCCACCCCTTGGCCCTGCCCCTCCTCCAAGGATAAGCTCATAACCACCTGCTCCAAAAATGGCAGCTCCTTGAGGGCCAGGCAGCTCCAAACTCTCACTGCTGTCTGCCCTGGGCAACCCAAGACACCACCCGCCTGGTCCACCACCAGCCCATCCTGGGACCATTGATTTATTCACTCACCAGTCATTCCCAAGCCCCTGCTATGTGCCACCCGTGGCACCAGCGGGGGGGGGGGGGGGTGGGAGGGCGGGGTGGGGGCAGGCTCTTGGAGCCTCAGACCTGCGGGAGACAGACACTACTCAGGCACAGAAGAAAATCACCACAAACAGAGAGGCTGGGAAGGGAAAAATCAAGGAGCGAATTCTGTGAGGGAGCAGGCAGGCGAGCCTGAGAGAAACAAGGTGATCAACTGAAAGGTGATAGCTGGGTGGAAGGAGGAGGGGCATCCAGGCAGAAGGAAGGGCCCGATTCAAGGCCCCTAGGCAAGAATGAACTCTGCGCGTGGAGGAGCTGCCTGAAGGTCAGTGTGGCCAAGAGTGACCGGCAGAGCATAGGAGAGAAAAGTCAGGGTTGTATATAGAGCATGGCACAATTTGGATGTTGCCCCAAGTGCAGGAAAACACCACTGCAGGGTTCTGAGGGGGCAGTGAGCTAGGGCAGGAGGGGCAGAGGTGCCCATCTGCCAGAGAAGGCACCATCTCATAAAGAGGATGAGTGTGCAGTGGTCTTTCTAGGAGTCCCTGGGCCCCTAGAGAAAACACCACCTCGTATTAATCGTCTGCTTCCTAGGCCGCCAGCCTGTCATTAAGGGGCTTGAGCCACAGATCTTAGAGAGGAGGCTGACGGGACATCCTGACAGCAGAGCGTGGGCTCTAGACGCCAGGGCCTGTGAGGCAACTGGTGGGCAGCTCCGGCCACGGGGTCAGGTCCAGCCCAGTCCTCTCTTCTTATGGAAGCCACTAACCAAGTCTCCCTGTGGCTTGTCATGGCATGTCCCTCGAAGAGGGCATCAGCACTGGCATCCCAGCCCCAAGAGCCAGGTGCCATTCTCCCCGAGCCTCACCCGGACCCCTTCCTCATTTCCATCAGTGCTCCTCAAAGAGTGTTAGGCAAGGTTAGGAAAAGTCAAGTCTTCCTGCCACTAAGAGGGCTTCTCGCATCCTATGGATGGTCCAAGAAGATCCTGGCCTCCCGATGCCAAGCCCACCTACCACCTCGGCTAGAATGTCGTGATTATCCTCTTTGGGGAATCAAAGAGCAATTGACATATCAGTAGGACAATCTCTATGGTGCACCCCAACATTTCCCTTTTTCCTGTCTTTTTCTAGCAATTTCTAACACAGTTCTACACCTCATCCCAGGGCTGTCAATCAATTCTTGGCCTTAAAAAAATGCCCATGGCAGAAGTTTCCATAGGTTCTCACTACCAAACGCTATCACCGCGAACAAGCTCTTTCATCTCTCCAGGCCGCGGACTGTTCACTGGTAAAATAGACGAAAGAACACATTCCTTCGGAGTCAGGGTGAGGATGCGCGAGGGTGATGGTCAAGGCCAAGCAGAGGCCTGGCACACGGTGAGCAGTCAGCACATCGACACCTGCTGATGGTCTTGATTCCGCTGTGCTCATTCGACCAACAATTACTCATCACTCACAAGGTGCCAGTCTTTCTAGAGGAGCCATTTTAGTGAAGATGGATGGTGGAGGGCCGCCTCCGGAAAGCAATCACTCTGTGTCTCCTCCTACGCGAGACCAGGTGGCACGCCCACCGGAGCTCTCTAGTAAATATGGTGGGTGTCCCTTGACCCCAACTTCTCAGCTCAATCACCTGAACTTCATAGCCACAGAAAAGAGAACTCTACAAAACTCTCCTGTCCAGAGTGCTCTCTCCACTGCAGTCAGGGACTGTGACTCCTCTGTGTCACAGGACCATACTGGTGAATCTGAGGGCTTGTGGGAGGAGAGGGGAGAAGGACAGGAATCCCCAGACAGATAGCCCTTGGCACCAGTTTGAGTTTTCCATGGCTCACATATTACCTGCAGAAAAATACATCTGCTCTAAGTTATGGGTCCTACTCAGAAAAGAAAAAATTCTAATTTAGACTAAAGGTTCGAATTGCATTAAAGATATGCGTGGATTTTTTCGCCCAAAATGCTCTTTTGAAATCAAATTCTTACAGCAGTCCGGCTTTGTATGTGAGTTAGCTGTGGCCTTACCTGTGAACACCTGCCCATCGTGTTGTCCCAACACTCTGGGGAGCGAGGCTGACTTCCTAGAAACTCCCAAAGCAAACCTCAACCGCCCTCCTGCAGCGATAAGCCAGGGAACTGGCAAAAAGAAGCATTGATCAGATGCAAGTGAGCCTGAGTTCAGAGCCAACTCCTCCCATGTGCGGGGTAGGACCACACAGACATTCCTGGCAGACATCCAGGTGCAACAGAAGCCAGATCTCTTTCCAGTTCCTTTCCCTCAGCATGCTTTGTCTTTTGGGCCTACCTATGGAAGGCAGAGAATTCTCTGAATACAATACACAGCAATAAAGACAAGGGTCAGCAACTAATTTTAACAAAGACGGGCACAAAAAATGCAGATTTCCAGTATTGGCGGGATCAGTGCCTCAACTAATTCGTGTGCTATAAAGAACACTTCGATTATAGCTCACCACATGATGGCCTCAAGCCAAAGCTAACCCTGGAGCAATCGTGGATGAAGCCACACCACCAGGTAAACATAGGTGGCAAGAGCTTTTTGGAAAGAACTGGCCCCAGAGAACTCTAGCAAGGGGGAATGTCTGCATCTGGTTTCCCTTGGAGAGATTCTTCTGGTATCCAAGTGCCCACAAGCATCGAACTGTACCTTGATTTTTCCAACAAGGCACATAACCGTCAGATGGCCTGAGACCAAGTCATGGTCTCAGTTCGAGGAAACCAATTCTGATTTTTTTTGCTGTGTTGTAACTGAGAAAGCCTTAGGCGTAGGTTTCCAATTCCAGCAAACTGAAGTGAGTAGAGGTTATTGTTGTTTTTCAAGTATAGTTCATCTTTTTATCAATGAATTTCAGACGAGCCCTAATCACACAGGCCTCTAGGGATAAACAAATAAACAACTTACAAGAACGCCACGGAGGGAGGATACATGCAAACAAAGACACGTTCAGAAGACACTTTCCTTTTTCATTATTATCGAGGGCAGCTGTGACTAAGGTTGCCAATATAAAATGATGAAAATTAATGAGGGGGGTCGATAAATGGCAGTTGTTGGAAGATGGAAGGCAACTGAAGGGAAAATTAAGGCTCAGGAAGGCAACTTGAGGCAGAAAGCTATCTCGGCGGGGTGGTGAGGAACTACCTTGGTGGCTCTGTGGTTAAGCATCTGACTCCTCATTTTGGCTCGGGGCATGATCTCACTGGTTCGTGAGTTCAAGCCCCATGTCAGCCTCTGAGCTGGTGCCACGAAGCCTGCTTGGGATTCTCCCTTTCTCTCTGCCCCTCCCCCACTTTCATGCCCACACTCTCTCTCAAAATAAACTTAAAAAAAAAAAGCTATCTCAGGGCCACTGGGTTTGAATGAGGCAAAACAACAACAACAACAACAATAGTAGC
>NW_024422559.1:0-2297 GCF_014898765.1 Herpailurus yagouaroundi | reverse complement strand
CGCGTCAGGCTCTGGGCTGATGGCTCGGAGCCTGGACCCTGTTTCCGATTCTGTGTCTCCCTCTCTCTCTGACCCTCCCCCGTTCATGCTCTGTCTCTCTCTGTCCCAAAAATAAATAAAAACATTGAAAAAAATTTAAAAAAAAAGAAGCATTATAGCAAAAGGTTATGTATTGGGGATATGAAATTTTTTGCATAATAAAAACCACTTATTAAAAGTTACACAGAAAAAGAACGTGATCCTTGAACAATGTCTTTAATTAGTAATGGAACATGGTGTATGGGAAAATAGGACAAGAGAGTACCTTTCAAATGAAGCAAAGCAGTAGAATCATAAATGCATAATAGAATGCTGGCCCCAAGCTGATATGGTGTATCCAGTGGTTAATACATTGTGAGTTTCTTCCCACAACTAGAGGGTCCATAGAGGAAATACAACTTCATGTGTTAAAGGTGTGCCTTTTATTTAATCTTGGAGTCAATGGTTGCCATAACGATTTTTAAGCAAGGATTGATGTGGTTGTGTTGTTTGAGGAAAAATAATTCAGATAATGCTGTAGAAGCTTAGAGTTGGTTTGGTTCGAAGATTGCTTAACAAATAAATGGTTTGGGCAAGGATACAAAGATCTTACTGACACATGGATAACAACTGACAAATGTGTGCTGGAGAGTGAATGTATTCTAAAAATATATCGGAGAGAATGAACAAGGCTTAGGTTCAGTGTTAGGATGAAAATGGAGGGAAGAATCAAGAATAGTTAAGGGGAGGGGTGCTGGAGTGGCTCAGTTGGTTAAGTGTCCGACTCTTTGTTTTGGCTCAGCTCATGATCCCATGGTTCATGAGATCAAGCCCTGCATTGGGTTCTGTGCTGACGGCATGGAGCCTACTTGGAATTCTCCTGCTCTCCCCCTCTTCCCCTTCCTAGCTAATGCTTTATCTCTTTCAATCAAAATAAATAATTTAATTAAAAAAGTAATAGTTCAGGGGGTTCTCACTGAGGTTACTGAGAGTTTGGTATTGAGATTCTGAAATCCTAACCTGTAGAAAAGCGTTCTTTTCAGTACATGAAACATCAGAAATTTTAGAGTTCACAAATAATCCACAAGTATATAGCCAAGATTCCATTTGCTTTAGGATGGAACTCAAGAGGGGGTGTAAACTGTGGATGTGGATTGCAGATTTATTGACAAAGATTTCTAGATAGACGGTAGTTCAAGCCATGGAAATGGCAATGTATCTCAGGAACAGTGTAGAGACAGAAGAGAAGAAAGGATAAAATGTTAGGAAATCAAAACATTGAAGTTTGTGCCCAGGTAGAAAGAAATGAGAATCAAGGGCCCACGAAATACAGGAAAAGAGAGAAGCCAATGGACAGCAGTTTCATGAAGGAGGGGACGTGCTTAACGCCATACTACACCAAGTAAGACAACGGTGAGCTCATCTGCTTTGTGCAATGGAAGAACAGTAAAGGTTTTACAGAAAACCGCTTCAACAGAGTGGCAGGGGGAGAAGGAACAAAGAACATTTGGAAGTGATGATAGAAGGAGAAAAAGCATCAATACTCTGTGTCCAGTCACAAAAAGATGAAATTAATGGAAGAGGACAGCTAGAAGTAAATGGGGCAGAGAGACGGTCTTAAGTCCAATTTTATTTTTCTCATAGGATAGAGGAGCATATGTTTAGATGATGAACAAACAGATAGTGGGATATAAGAAGTTGAAGAACAAAGAGAGATAACAGGGTAAAAAGTTCTCATAAAGTTGGAAGGTAATAGAGTTGATTACACCATTGGAAAATAATTTTCTTCAGTGACTCAGTAACAAAGAAAGGAAATGACTAACATGAGGGGCAAAGGCTCAGGGATTTCCTCTTCTAAGTAGGAAAAGATGACAGTTCTGAAAACAAGGGGGGGACTCTAAAGACTGGCCCTGGGGATATAATGTACAGTATGGGAGCTACAGGAAATAACACTATCTTGTATACTTGGAAATTGCTAAGAGAAGAGATCTTAGGAGTTTTCCTCACAAGAAAAAAAGCCCACTATGTGCAGGAACAGATGTTACCCAGACTTCTTGTGGTGATCATTCCACAATATATACCAGGATCAAATCATTATATTGTATGCCTCAAACTAAAAGTACGTTATATGAAAATTGTACCTCAACTTGAAAAAGGAATTTAAAGACTAACAAAAAGTAGTGTAACCAATGGTATTAAATAGTATTGGTAAATAGAAGTTAAGAAGAGACAGTCGTTTCACTCCTAGTCAATTTGGTGGGAAAAGATTGACTACCTGC
>NW_024422558.1:0-2298 GCF_014898765.1 Herpailurus yagouaroundi | reverse complement strand
CGCGTCAGGCTCTGGGCTGATGGCTCGGAGCCTGGACCCTGTTTCCGATTCTGTGTCTCCCTCTCTCTCTGCCCCTCCCCCGTTCATGCTCTGTCTCTCTCTGTCCCAAAAATAAATAAAAACATTGAAAAAAAATTAAAAAAAAAAAGAAGCATTATAGCAAAAGGTTATGTATTGGGGATATGAAATTTTTTGCATAATAAAAACCACTTATTAAAAATTACACAGAAAAAGAACGTGATCCTTGAACAATGTCTTGAATTAGTAATGGAACATGGTGTATGGGAAAATAGGACAAGAGAGTACCTTTCAAATGAAGCAAAGCAGTAGAATCATAAATGCATAATAGAATGCTGGCCCCAAGCTGATATGGTGTATCCAGTGGTTAATACATTGTGAGTTTCTTCCCACAACTAGAGGGCCCATAGAATAAATACAACTTCATGTGTTAAAGGTGTGCCTTTTATTTAATCTTGGAGTCAATGGTTGCCATAACGATTTTTAAGCAAGGATTGATGTGGTTGTGTTGTTTGAGGAAAAATAATTCAGATAATGCTGTAGAAGCTTAGAGTTGGTTTGGTTCGAAGATTGCTTAACAAATAAATGGTTTGGGCAAGGATACAAAGATCTTACTGACACATGGATAACAACTGACAAATGTGTGCTGGAGAGTGAATGTATTCTAAAAATATATCGGAGAGAATGAACAAGGCTTAGGTTCAGTGTTAGGATGAAAATGGAGGGAAGAATCAAGAATACTTAAGGGGAGGGGTGCTGGACTGGCTCAGTTGGTTAAGTGTCCGACTCTTTGTTTTGGCTCAGCTCATGATCCCATGGTTCATGAGATCAAGCCCTGCATTGGGTTCTGTGCTGACGGCATGGAGCCTACTTGGAATTCTCCTGCTCTCCCCCTCTTCCCCTTCCTAGCTAATGCTTTATCTCTTTCAATCAAAATAAATAATTTAATTAAAAAAGTAATAGTTCAGGGGGTTCTCACTGAGGTTACTGAGAGTTTGGTATTGAGATTCTGAAATCCTAACCTGTAGAAAAGCGTTCTTTTCAGTACATGAAACATCAGAAATTTTAGAGTTCACAAATAATCCACAAGTATATAGCCAAGATTCCATTTGCTTTAGGATGGAACTCAAGAGGGGGTGTAAACTGTGGATGTGGATTGCAGATTTATTGACAAAGATTTCTAGATAGACGGTAGTTCAAGCCATGGAAATGGCAATGTATCTCAGGAACAGTGTAGAGACAGAAGAGAAGAAAGGATAGAATGTTAGGAAATCAAAACATTGAAGTTTGTGCCCAGGTAGAAAGAAATGAGAATCAAGGGCCCACGAAATACAGGAAAAGAGAGAAGCCAATGGACAGCAGTTTCATGAAGGAGGGGACGTGCTTAACGCCATACTACACCAAGTAAGACAACGGTGAGCTCATCTGCTTTGTGCAATGGAAGAACAGTAAAGGTTTTACAGAAAACCGCTTCAACAGAGTGGCAGGGGGAGAAGGAACAAAGAACATTTGGAAGTGATGATAGAAGGAGAAAAAGCATCAATACTCTGTGTCCAGTCACAAAAAGATGAAATTAATGGAAGAGGACAGCTAGAAGTAAATGGGGCAGAGAGACGGTCTTAAGTCCAATTTTATTTTTCTCATAGGATAGAGGAGCATATGTTTAGATGATGAACAAACAGATAGTGGGATATAAGAAGTTGAAGAACAAAGAGAGATAACAGGGTAAAAAGTTCTCATAAAGTTGGAAGGTAATAGAGTTGATTACACCATTGGAAAATAATTTTCTTCAGTGACTCAGTAACAAAGAAAGGAAATGACTAACATGAGGGGCAAAGGCTCAGGAATTTCCTCTTCTAAGTAGGAAAAGATGACAGTTCTGAAAACAAGGGGGGACTCTAAAGACTGGCCCTGGGGATATAATGTACAGTATGGGAGCTACAGGAAATAACACTATCTTGTATACTTGGAAATTGCTAAGAGAAGAGATCTTAGGAGTTCTCCTCACAAGAAAAAAAGCCCACTATGTGCAGGAACAGATGTTACCCAGACTTCTTGTGGTGATCATTCCACAATATATACCAGGATCAAATCATTATATTGTATGCCTCAAACTAAAAGTACGTTGTATGAAAATTGTACCTCAACTTGAAAAAGGAATTTAAAGACTAACAAAAAGTAGTGTAACCAATGGTATTAAATAGTATTGGTAAATAGAAGTTAAGAAGAGACTGTCGTTTCACTCCTAGTCAATTTGGTGGGAAAAGATTGACTACCTGC
>NW_024422557.1:0-3689 GCF_014898765.1 Herpailurus yagouaroundi | reverse complement strand
TAAAGTAACCTCCTATTACTTCTAACTTTCTATGGATGTTACCTCTTGTCACACAGGAACTGAAAATCCTCACTTGGCATTGTCATTAACTGGCACTTCAGAGACAGGAGTCCCTGTACACAGACACTGACTCTTTGCACAGTCTCAAGAAAATAAAAGTTCGCGCTCCTAAAGTCAGCTCCCATTTTTACCCATGGACTGTTTTCCCCACTACAGCTTTAAAATTCACAGTCTGATTACCCCCAGGCATCCTGAGTCAGCAAATGGGTTGAAACCAGGTTTACTGACTCTTTTTTAAAGGCCCTGAAAACCACACAGAGGTGCTCATTATTTTGAAAGGAGGTGTCTCATAAAGAAGAGGAACTATTTCTATCTCACTGGGTACACAGCTTGGAGGGCATGTTCCTAACACTACAAACTAGACAGACAAAATCTCAAGAGGAAGCCCTTGCTTTCAAGTTTTCTTTCCCTACTTCTGAGTCTCTAACTGGCATACACAAAGGATATATTTCTCTCTTTAGCATGGCATCACGTTGGTATTGGTGTGTGTGTGGGTGCACACGTGCATGTTTATATTCTGCTCATACTAGATATGTATTTTACTTTTTATATGCCTTGACTCTAGCACAGTAGGAGGATGGTTTTTATGAGTTTTACTGAATGCTTTAAATTGTATCTGATTTCTACAGGTTGGAATTGATAAGTTTTCCAACACAAGACTCAGGACCACCTACATAAAAATCACCCAGAGGGTACCTGTTAAAAATGAGACCCCAAAGGCCCCACACCTCGATCTAGTAAATCAAAATACAGGTATAAGGTCCAGCCATCTACATTTGCACATGTTCTCAGGTATATTTATGATTTTCAAAGCTTAAAGACTTCTGGTGTATTGTATGAACTAACAACACTACAATATTTACCCAGATATTCATCTTTTCTTTAAGACCCAACAAGCTCTTGAAAGGAGAAGAAAAGAAAAAAGAAAAGAAAGAGAAGAAAAGTACTCCTACCCTTGAACTCCAGCCATTCCCATATAGTCCTTCTCTGTCTTCCACCCTATCCACAGGGCAATAAACTTCTCCTAAGATTTCCTTACTGGTCGGAATTTCAAACTACAAGTCCTAGTCCAGACTTCCCCCCAACCACACGCGCACACACACACACACACACAAAATGTCGAGAGTCATTTGGCACAATAGGTATTTAATGATCCAAACAAAGTTTTCTGAGTTCAATTAATGCTATATAATGGCTAAGCAATTCAAATGGAAACTACTTTAAGGACTTACTGATAAAATCACTTAAAAACCCCTCATTCTTTAAAAAAAAATATCTGTCTAATTACACTCATTTTGGTTGATGTTTCTGACCCAAATACTACTTCTTTTAAGGATACTGATACAGTGCTGGAAAAGAAGTCATGGATATAAATACAACAGTGATTTGTCCTGGGAACTACTCCCAAATGAGGGAAAATAGATTACAAATGACTGCCTATCAAACAAAGCTCTTCTCCTGATAATATGCTCAGTAGGTGTCACAATATAAACTCCAGTTTCTTCCCAGGAATCTCAATCATGTGGAAAATGCTGCTGTCAGGCCCCAGGTTACTTATAAAAGTTACTGAATACTGGGTCACATGAAAAAAGAAAAATATATTAAAACATGCAGTCAAAATTTTTCTAAATCTTCAAGTTAGATGTGGGCAACTGAAAATTTCTTTCTGCTGTCCAGCAGGCTATCCTGTAGGATCATCAATGAGAGGGCTCCAACTCTCCACTTTCATCCCCCACTAACACTTTTAGTTACTCTATGTTCCAATCAAAATGAAGAACACAAAGTTCTTTGCCAACTTCCTATATCTCCCACCACCGTATTCATACCCAGAGTTACTGCTCTACTTGGGATCATCATCCATTTACTCTTCGTAAAATAATTACTGAGCCTATCACTTTCAAGAGAAGTTTTCCAGGGATTCCTGATTTGCCAGAGCTTTAAACACTGCCCCTAAAAATCAGTGAATGTCTGTTGTATTTTCAGTAAACACATAATAAGTGTTAAATAAAGTGAGTCGATGTCACAAAAGTGAATAATTTCAAGACTTACAATAATGTGACAGTAATCAAGACGTTGTGATACTGGTGAGGAACTGACAAATGTATCAGTGGCACAGAATAGAGAACCCAGATGTAGATTCCCATAAATACAGTCAACTGATCTTTGACAAATAAGGAACAGCCAGGTACCTGGGTGGCTCAGTTGGTCAAGCATCCAACTCTTAACTTCTTAGCTCAGGTCTGACTCTTGACTTCAGCTCAGGTCATGATATCTTGTCATGGTTCATGAGATTGAGTCTCACGTCAGGCTCTGTACTGACCACCTGGAGCCTCCCCTTCTACCCCTCCCCTGAGCATGCTGTGCACTCTCTCTTACACATAAAACAAACAAACAAAAAGCAAAGGAAACAAAATGGAGCAAAGATAGTTTCTTTAACAAATGATAGGAATGAGTAGACATCCACATTCAAAAGAATGAATCTAGACACAGACCGTACACCCTTCACAAAAATTAACTAGAAATGTGTCACAGACCTAAATAGAAAATGGAAAACTATAAAAGTTCTAGAAGAAGAAAACCGAGATGACCTTGGGATACAGTGATGCCTTTTTAGACACAATGATGAAGATCTATGAAAGAAATAATTGATACACTGGACTTCATTAAAATTAAAATCTGCTCTACAAAAGACAGTATAAAGAGAATGAGAAGACAAGACAAAGACTGGGAGAAAATATTTGCAAAAGACACATCTGATAAAGAACTCTTATCCAAAATACATAAATAGCTCTTAAAATTCATAAATAAGAAAACAACCCGATTAAAAAATGAGCCAAACACCTTAACAGACATCTCACGAAAGATATACAGAAGGCAAATAAATGTATGAAAAGATGCATCACATCCTTTTATCAGAGAAATGATAAATTACGTAAATGAAAAAATAAAGTGGTCCATACAAATAATGGAATATTATTCAGCACTAAAATGAAGTGAACTATCAAACCATGATAAGACATGGAGACTTAAATGCATATTAATAAGTAAAAGAAGCCAATGTGAAAAGACACCATACTATATGATTCCAACTGTATGACACTCTGGAAAATCTAACGCTCCAGAGACAGCAAAAAAGACTAGTAATTGACAGTGACTGGTGAGTGAGGAAGGGGATGATAGGCAGAGCACAGAGAATTTTTAAGGCACTGAAAATACTCAGTATTATATTATAATGATGAACATATGTCATTATACATTTAACCAAATCCACAGAATGGGCAACACAAGAGTGAACCCTAAGGCAAACCATTAACTGTGTTTATAATGTCTCAGTGTGAGTTCATCCTTGGTAAAAATGTACCATTCTGGTGAGTTATGCTGACTGGGTAAAGCTACAGGGCCAGCAAGTATATGGGAAATTTCGGTACCTTACTCTCCATTTTATTGTAAACGTAAAACTGCTCTAAAAATATTAAGTCTTCTTTTAAGAAGTGCATGGTGAAGCCAAATAAGCAAATCAAATCAAACTGTTTCACTACAAATTTGTTTCTTGAAGCAAGATTATCTAATCTCCATAAATTCTAATAGCCTCAGGTATCAATATAATTACTATCTTTTATCCTCCCAGA
>NW_024422556.1:0-1000 GCF_014898765.1 Herpailurus yagouaroundi | reverse complement strand
CTCATTGTGGTTTTGATTTGTATTTCCCTGATGATGAGTGATGCGGAGCATTTTTTCATGTGTCAGTTGGCCATCTGGATGTCTTCCTTGGAGAAGTGTCTATTCATGTCTTTTGCCCATTTCTTCACTGGATTATTTGTTTTTTGGGTGTTGAGTTTGATAAGTTCTTTGTAGATTTTGGATACTAACCCTTTATCTGATACGTCGTTTGCAAATATCTTCTCCCATTCTGTCGGTTGCCTTTTAGTTTTGCCGATTGTTTCCTTCGCTGTGCAGAAGTTTTTATTTTGATGAGGTCCCAGTAGTTCATTTTTGCTTTTGTTCCCTTTGCCTCCAGAGACGTGTTGAGTAAGAAGTTGCTGTGGCCAAGATCAAAGAGGTTTTCGCCTGGTTTCTCCTTGAGGATTTTGATGGCTTCCTGTCTTACATTGAGGTCTTTCCTCCATTTTGAGTTTATTTTTGTGTATGGTGTAAGAAAGTGATCCAGGTTCATTCCTCTGCATGTCACTGTCCAGTTTTCCCAGCACCACTTGCTGAGGAGACTGTCTTTATTCCATGGGATATTCTTTCCTGCTTTGTCAAAGATTAGGCGGCCGTATGTTTGTGGGTCCATTTCTGGGTTCTCTATTCTGTTCCATTGATCTGAGTGTCTGTTTTTGTGCCAGTACCATACTGTCTTGATGATTACAGCTTTGTAGTATAGCTTGAAGTCTGGGATCGTGATGCCTCCTGCTTTGGTTTTCTTTTTCAAGTTCGCTTTGGCTATTGGGCGTCTTTTCTGGTTCCATATAAACTTTAGGATGATTTGTTCTAGCTCTGTGAAGAATGCTGGTGTTACTTTGATAGGGATTGCATTGAATATGTAGATTGCTTTGGGTAGTATTGACATTTTAACAATATTTGTTCTTCCTATCCAGGAGCATGGAATCTTTTTCCATTTTTTTTTGTCTTCTTCCATTTCTTTCATAAGCTTTCTATAGTTTTCAGTGTATAGATTTTT
>NW_024422555.1:9208-30635 GCF_014898765.1 Herpailurus yagouaroundi | reverse complement strand
TCCATTTCTTTCATAAGCTTTCTATAGTTTTCAGTGTATAGATTTTTCACCTCTTTGGTTAGATTCATTCCTTGGTATTTTATGGTTTTTTGTCCAACTGTAAATGGGATCTATTCCTTGATTTCTCTTTCTGTCGCTTCATTGTTGGTGTATAGGAATGATTCCTGTGTGTTGATTTTATATGCTGCAACTTTGCTGAATTCATGGATTAGTTCTAGCAGTTTTTTGGTGGAATCTTTAGGGTTTTCCATATAGAGTAGTATGTCATCTGGGAAGAGTGGAAATTTGACCTCCTCCTGGCCGATTTAGATGCCTTTTATTTCTTTGTATTATTATAGTTTCTAAGTAATTTTCTACAAATGCTTTATTTTCCCAATTAGATGTTAACCTCCTACTGCTAATGGACTGCTGCTAATTTGTTTTAAACCCTCACCTGTCCCAACCCTCACACTTCATAGTACTATGTAAATAATTATTCTTATAGGAGATCATTGGCAAGTGTTCTGGGACAGAAAAATAAGACTGGGCCTAAAAAATTAGATTTGGGCAAGTAAAATATAGAATAAAACAAAAAAAACTACCCTTAATTAATTTCTTGAGGCTTTTTATGATTGAAACCTTCAGTTTCACTACTGCAGAGAAATCATTTATAAAAAAAAATACATGAAGTATAGTTTACAAATTACCCTCATGAGAAACAACTTAAGCGAATAGTTGGGTGGAACACATGCAGTCTTTTCTGTGAGTAGGGATGACTAAATGTAAGTTCACAGTGACTGTTTGTCAATGTGAATCTACTCAGAGTAGAGACCTACCAGTGAAAGATTAGAATATTAATTTCCACGTGCCTTGAACTCTTCTGTCTCTTGGGAGCATATCTGCTGACATAGGACTTGACACCAAGGCCACCTGAATTAGTTCCTTCTAAAATGACAGGGAAAAAAACCTAGTATCCCTGCTCTTTTTGTGTACCAAAAGGTAATGCCCTCAACTATCAATATATCCAGAGTAATGTAGGGTTCTGTGAGAATTTTGCAAAAATCGAACCATGATCAACTTTCCCAAAGAGATTACAGAAATTAAAAATGGGTACTTTTTTTTTTCAGAAGGAAATTTTTTAAAGGAAAAAGGGAAAAAATAATGGCAATGTTGTTCTATAGATCTTCAGAGAAAGCAGCAAATATCACCATATTCTAAAAAAGAAATTTGTTTGATCTTTTTATAGAACTTTAATTTATTCTTACCATAAAAATTACACTTAATTTCAAAAAGAATAAATCTTTCATATCTGTATAATATGAAAAAATAAAACTACTTGCAACCTTACTATGAACTGATAACCACTGTTTTAGAATTGCAGATTTTTTTCTCAATTTATTTAGATCTAGAACTGCATCTACATCTGTCTCCTTCCACCAATGAGTTCTCTGTATAAATCCTGGAAGTGACCTCAGACCTTATATAATTTATTATATGTTTTCTTCTACATAAGGCTGTGTAATGAAACATTTCTTCATTGTGGCAGAAAAGGTTCACTAAGTTCCAAAGATTTGAGCTCCTTTTCCCAGAGTAGAGTTGTTGGGACACAGCTTCCTAGCCAGAAATTACTCAACTCTTTTTCAGCAGTGTGGACCCACATCACTGGTTTTGGTGAAGCAGAACAGGAGCTGAAGCAATTTGCCAAATCTGGGATAAAGAGGTTAAGTATCTGTGTGCCTTTTCCACCCTTTTATTCCCTTCTAAGTTGTACTTGGAGGCCATGCTTGCATTGCCTTCCATTGTCATGAGTGAAATATGACCTCTTAGTAGCCTGCTGGTTCCAGGAGGGGAATAAAAGATACATGGAGCAAAGCCACCCCAGCTTCCCCATAATGGGATTCTGCACAATGAAGCAGAGCTGCCTCACCGACCTGAGATCTTATGATTGAGAAATAAATGATTATTATTATATTGCATTAAGTATGTTTCACAGAAGCCAATGTACCTAAAGTATATATAATTGAGTCTAAGAAGAAAGATGCATCTCAGAAAGAACTGTGGATGTGGTTTTGACAAATGGCCTTGGTTGGAGTCAAATACACCGATCTTTGAGAAAACTGTATTGGTAAAACAACCCCAGCCTGGACTAAAAGAGACTGAGACTATATGAGATACAAAGTGACCTCTCAACTTTCTTTAGGCAGGAAGCAGGCTGAGAAAGTGAGTCAGGATTCAAGAATGGTATCTTCTCCAATGTCCTTTTGAGAAATGGCCAAGGAAGAGAATGTAAAAGAAAGGATCTCAGTCTCACCCACAGAGGGCTTTGTCAGCAGTTCTTGAGAATAGTGGACTAGGTAGAAACTTCTAAGAATCAGGATTTAGGCCGAATCAAGCAACATCTTCCCTCAGAGGGACATGGCAATACATGTACATGGGCTTTCAAGAACTGCTAATGGACTGCTGATTGCTTTATGCGTCTCATCCTCCCCTTTTTCAAATGGGACTGTTTATTGTAGTTATCCAATCCTTGGTCCATTATTGTATTTTGGATGAGGTAAATGAGGTAATTTGTCTATTTAGATTGTGGGTCTTTGAATCAAGAGAAGGCATGTGTAGACCTGATGTAGGTCATAAGATCCTTGACTTTGAGTCTAATGTTATCAATGGATGAGATTGGTTGGGGGGGGACTTGACATGACATATGAGTACTACTTGCATATGAGAGTAATATGAATAATTGTAAACAAAATAGAGAGTATTGTTATAGATTATATTATTGTTTAAAATGATTCACTTTCCTTCCCCTCCCCCATGGGTTTCTGTTAAGTTTTTCAGGATCCACATAAGAGTGAAAACATATGGTATCCGTCTTTCTCTGTATGGCTTATTTCACTTAGCATCCCACTCTCCAGTTCCATCCACGTTGCTACAAAAGGCCATATTTCATTCTTTCTCATCGCCACGTAGTACTCCATTGTGTATGTAAACCACAATTTCTTTATCCATTCATCAGTTGATGGACATTTAGGGAAGGAAAAAAAAAAGAAGAAAAAAGAAAAGGAGGTTAGAGTGGGAGAGAGCAAAAACATAAAAGACTCTTAAAAACTGAGAACAAACTGAGGGTTGATGGGGGGGTGGGAGGGAGGGGAGGTGGGTGATGGGTATTGAGGAGGGCACCTTTTGGGATGAGCACTGGGTGTTGTATGGAAACCAATTTGACAATAAACTTCATATATTGAAAAAAAAAAAGATTCACTTTCTTCCCTTATCTTTACCTTTCCATGTGAGTACTTCTCTGCACTTTAACCATGGGCTTGGCCATATGACTTGTTTTGACTGGTGATCTGTTAGCAGGCACGATGCAAGCCAGTGCTTAAAATATGCTTGAGTTGTGGCTCTTGCTCTTTAGGCTTCTGCCATTGTCATGAAAAAGGCAGGCCCTCAATAATCCCACCGGTCTCAGGAGAAGAATAGGAGATATATGGCGGATAACTACTCCAGTGACAGCTATCTGAAACAAAGCTACTACAGGTCACCACCAAAACTGAGCAAGAAAAAAAGGCTTATTGTTGTATTCCATGTTACTTTAAGGTTGTTCTGTGAAATATCTGTATGGCTTTGTCTCTTATCCTTTGTTAAAATGTCATCTTCGTAGTGACTGACTCACCCTAATTAAAATGACAACTCTCATTCCAGCCCAATACACTTTCTCCCTCTTCCCTGGTATTTTTCTCCAGAGTATTTGCCATCTTCTAATATTCCATATAATTTACTCATTTGTGGGGTTATCATCTGTCTTCCCCAACTACAATATAAGCTCCATTAAGTAGGAATTTTTTGCTATTTTCTTTACTGCTGTATCTTCAACACCCAGAACGTTGCCTGGCACAGTAGGTACTCAATATTTTTTGTTAAATGAATGCATGAACTAATATGTACATAAAAATATCAAAAATAAGTACAGAAAAATTTAATAGTTATCTCTAGTTTCTGCGACTATGGATGTTTTTTCTTTATATTTTCTGTATTTTCCAAATTATTCAAAATAAGTATATATGATTTATTTCATAAAAATAAAACTTTATTTAACAAAAAATTGTTTTCACTAGACATAGATATTTCAGGGTTTTTTCCTGCTCATTTTAGTATTATTGAGATCGTCCATTTATCAGTAGTCATGATTTTTGTCCTAGCATAGGATCTATCGGGAAAAGATGGTTCAAAAAAGAAGGCAAGTGGGTCAAGAGGAGAATGTTGATAAGCTGAGAGTTGAGAATTGAGTCTGGGTATAACAGCCAGAATCTAGGGACACACTGGACACAAAAACTGAGACTCACAACCCAGAAATCCATTTCATAAGTCTCTGTACGAATCTGAGCAAACTTCATTTTTTCAAATCATCCTTTATTTCACTTTTAAGACATTTTAATGAATTATTTTATTGTACCTATACATTGAAAAAATATTCATTAATTTTGAGAGAGAGAGAGAGAGAGTGCACAAGCACTGGGAGGGGCAGTGAGAGAGAAGAGAGAGAACTCCGAGCAGGCTCCATGCTATCAGCGGGGAGCCGACTCAAGGCTTGACCCCACAAACCATGAGATCATGACCTGAGCTGAAATCAAGAGTCGGATGCTTAATCAACTGAACCAACCCAGGTGCCCCTTATTGTACCTATACATTTATGATAAAGGTACATTAAAGAATCGGATAAATAAACCTTGGTTAAGAAGTGTCATTGTTCTCTATGGTACCAGTCAGTATGCTGATACAATCATAGCATTCATGATACTAGTAGTATGGTTGGGTGTTTGGCAGATTATTAAACACCTTTCTGAGGAGCTGGAGTAATTGCATGAAGTTTCTCTCTCTAGAGTGAAAGATAGCTTCAAGACTAAAATGACCACGAAAAGAGAAGATGCTGGCTATGCAGCATGGAAGAAAGCCATTGGATGATGTGTTTCCTCCATTCACCTATCCCACTTTCTCTTTCCATTTTCACCTCAATTGGAAGATTGGAGAGGCTGAGCAGTAAATTCTGAGTCCCAGCACCAGGTAAGTTTTTCTAAGAGGAAAGTAGTTTATCTTGCTCCATATGAGTTTCTTGTGACTCACAGGCTGTACCAGGACTATGGATGAAGGTAATATAACTTAGAAGTTAAGAACATGGTGACTTGGAGAAAGATGAATTTGATTTGAATTGCAGCTCTTCCACTTACTAACAATATTGCCTTGTTAAGTAGCTAACTTTTCTGAACCTTACTTTTATCATTTTTAAATGGAAAAAAAACAAGAATTAAATGAGATGTCTTTTAAAGAGTGTTCAGTATTGGATCACTATTGAGCACTTAACAAATTGAGCTGGTGCTCTTCGTACTACTAATACTATCATTAAAATTTTCATAATACTTGTTTAGTTAACTAGTAGGCAGGCTGGCATGCTGGACTTCTGGAAAATGAAGAGAAGGAGAACTTGCAAAAAATAATTAAAAACTATTATGCCTAAGATTCTCAGCTTTCTACTAAATGATGGCTGTTGATTACATTGTCATTTTGAAATATAACATCAGAGCATTACTGTATAGATACTACAACGTCATAAAATTTGGTACATCTTGACTTAAATAGTGCTACACTGGCTCAAGGTATTCTTTGACACTTATAGCATGCAATACCATTCCTGAATCCCAACCAGGGTGATCAAATCTACATATTTTATTTTTTCAAGAATAAAAATACCACCAAAAAAACTTAGAGCACCACTGGGTTGGAGGATCTAGAAATTTCCCCTGATAAGCATGTAAAACATAAAATTCAGTGGATGGGCAGCAGAGAGTTATGAAACACCACCATAGACTGTGAAAAAATAATATCAGGGGAAGGCTAGCTGATTCATATGACACATTTGCTTTTTATCAAGATTTCCTCCGATTAAGTATATGGTGATGATTATTGTAAACATCCATTTGATATTGAAACAGCTGTTGGCATCCTGAAGGAACCAGCCATCGCTCCCTCCACACTGTGCCTTTTCTGCCCTACTGCTCTGTTTTGTTTTTGAATCTAGACTCATTACATTAATAGCTCAAAACCTTCTCAGGCGTGTTAAAAATAGATTGTAAGAGAATTGAAAGCAGTGTTTTCCTCCTCCCTCCCACTCCTTTTCTCAACTGTAATATAATGGCACTCCTCAGAAACAGTCCACGGAAATCAGGATTTTCTCAGCGGCTTGTGTGGGAAATGGAGACTATTGTGAGCAAGCGTTGCAGCCCACTGCTTGTCAGGAAGTGGTTTTTAGAACCATTAAACGAACACCTTCCATTGTCTACAGAGGTTGAAAGTCCAATGAAATCTCCTTATTTCTATTTCTAAACCAACTAGGTGACGGTTAATACATTTAACCCTTTCCATTGTAGAGTCTCAGGTTTATTGAAGGCTTTTTCTCTCAGTGATTTTTAACCTTTTTGGATTCCTGGACTCCTCTGAGAATCCAGTGGGATAGTTCACTCCTGTGTTCATTTTGCAGGGGATCTTTGTTCTTCCCCTGTTCCCACCCCTCATGTGGAGTTGTTCTGTAGCCCATCTGAGAAATTAATGATCAAGGGAAAAGCTCGAAAGAAGAGAAAGCAAGACTCTCCCTTCTCCCACGGCAGTCCATTGCATGTTTCTCATTTTTCTCTGCAAATTTACTTAAAAAAAAGGGAGGGGGCTGAGTTCTACTGACAATTTTAAAAGCTATTAATCATTTTTATAGTCTCATTTATTAAAGTGATAGTTTATAGGCTTAATTTTTCCCTACCATAATAAAACTACAAAATTAACATAAAGGTGTATACAAAAGAGTTAGGCCAAGAGGGTAGAGAAGGAATAGGCTGTTTAACCTGGGCATTACTGTTGTTGCACTCTCTAAACATTTGAAGGGCATTTGTGGAGATGTAGCAGCCACTTAATTATCATTTTATCTTGCTTCAGAAGGAATTTGCAGAAGAAGGTTGTTTTCTTTTTGAAACATGTTTTGATTATATTTAAGATCCTAAGATTTTGGTGTTTAACAATGGAATTGGCTGACTTAGAAGATGAGGAGTTGGCTGTCATGGGCATATTCAAGACAAGGATGTTGCAGTATCTGACGGGAGTATTAGAAAAAGCATTTCTGTTTTCTGTGGCTAGATAACCTCTACAGCACATTTACATCAGAAATTCTACCAAGAATTCTACCAAGAATTTAAGTGGTCCATAGAAAGAAAATTTTTGAGATGTCTTTTCTTTCATTTTCTTTTTCCCTGTGGAAGTACACCCAAGAGAATGGTTTTAATTAGTGCTGAGATGGAGTTTCAGCTTTCCAGTATCACTTATTTTCTGTGTGGCCTTGGATATCTATATCTATGATGCTCTTCCATGAGAACTATGGCCTCTTTTACAATATCTTGAACATAAAAAAAAATGTCTTATTATCCACTGGGAATTGATTGCTGTCGTTTAGGGAGAATGAAACCGTAGTCTGACATTCAGGGAAAGAGTACGTTTGAATTAACTGTCTTATCAAGAACTTTCTGTCATTTTTTCCCTCAAGCATGCTCATTAACTACTATTTGAGAGTTTATACTTAAAATTTTGCTTTTCTCATCTAAGACCGTATTATCTGCTGTTATTTGTGTTGAATGTATAAGCTGTGAATTGCCAGATTGAGAAAATGTGATAACATTTAACATCCAGTATTATTTTTCAGACGAACTCCTTGTGACAAAGGCTCTGCACAGTCTGGGATTCCTTATACTGAAATTTTCTGACAGCCCTAACTTTGGCATACGTATTAGTCAGCTCAGGCTGGCATTACAAAATACTATAGAGTGGGTGGTTTAAACAATATCAATTTATTTTCTCACAGTTCTGGAGGCTAGAAGTCTGAGATCAGGGCGTTAGCATGGTCAGGTTATGGTGAGAGCTCTCTTCCTGGATTCCAGATGTCCCCCTTCTCACTGTGCCTTCCCATGACCTTTCCATAATGCATGTGTATGGAGAAAGAGAAAGCGAGAATTTTCCTCTTATATCTTCAGTCCTACCAGATGAGGGTTTCACCTTTATGATCTCATTTAGCCTTAATCATCTCCTAAAAGCCCCATCTCCAAGTACGGTCACATTGGTGTTAGGGCTTCAACACAGAAATTTGGGGAAGACACAATTCACTCCATAGTAGTATAGCATATGTTTGTTCTGGACCCTGTGCAGACTTTCAGATACATATAAATGAAGGAATGGGAAAGAATTTCATTATAACATGATCTTACCTGTGATCTACTCTTGTGACATGGACTACATAAAATATCCAATATAATTAGGATAGTTAAAAGTGTGTGTGTGTGTGTGTGTGTGTGTGTGTGTGTGTGTGTGTGTAAGAGAGACAGAGTCAATAAGAATTTTGAAACTATTTGCTAAGTACAGTGTATAGTCAGGGATGATAATAGCTTTTCTCCCCTATAATAACAAACAAACAAATACCAGAAAGATATTTACTTTGCCCTCAGGGGGTTGGAATTTAATTGAGGAGCTAAGAACTAAAAACCATCCAAATGAAAAGTACATTAAAAAGAAAAGCTCATATATGTTAAGTACTGAGTAACTGGATCAGAAAAGAAGTACAGTTAATGTTCAGAGATTCATTGTGATGCGAGAAGATGAGGGAAGATTCTGATATCAGAGGATGTATGACATCAGATGACATAAGTGGAGAAGGAAGTTTAGGATATGGGGGTGGGGGGATCAGAGAAGTTTCCTTAGAAGAGATGATGGCTTTCATCTAGGGAAAAAATTGGGGTAAGGGGAAGAGCATTTCAAGCAGAGGGCACAGCACTAAAAAAGAGCACACTCAGTGTGTGTGGCAAACCACAAGCAGTTACCATAACTGGATGTGGAGCGTGAGGCACAGGGCGGAGAGAGAAGAGGTAGACTAGCTGCTCGGAGGTCATATCACTAAGGACTCTATGGCCATAATTGACTCTACAGATCAACACTGCCCCTTTCCTTTCTGTTATCCCTGGTGGTTCATACTGGCCTTCTCTGTCACAGGGATTATGGCAACAACTTCCTCTTCTAACATCTCTCTCATCTCCCCTCCACCCTGCTTAGAGAGCTTTCTAAAAGGCAGATCTGATTTTGTCCTTTCACTGCTTATGTCCCTGGAACAAACCTACATTCCCTAGGCCCTGCCTACTGCTTCGCTCTCAATTCTTGCCGATTCTTTCCATAACAGTCAGCTTTCTGTCCTAGCCATACCAAAAAGCCTGCGATTTTGTCTTGTCCAACCCTTGGTTATGTTGCCACCACTGCCTGGAATGGCCTCCATACCTACCTCCTTTTAACCCCCAGCTCAGAGATCACCCTCTCCATGATGGCATTCCCAACCCCCTTTGCCCCCAGGTGGATCTGGCCATACTCTTTTTTACGCCTAACTTTATCTATAGGTGCAAATACTATTATTGTAGCTTAGTATGGAGATGGATACAAGAGATGTTGAGAAAGTCAAATCAACAAGATTCAGTCAGAGAACGGATGTGGAGGGAGGAAGGATTTGAAGTCTGGAATCACTTCTGGGTTTCTTTCAGAATTAGAATATTGTATGTCATAGAGAATATAGAGCGAAGGATTTGGAGAAGGAAAGACAATGATTTCCATTTTGGTGAGGTTACATTCATGTTGCCTGTGGAGAGCCAAGGTGAGATGAGCTACAGATCATCAGATATATGTGCCTGGAATGCAGGAAAAAGATCTGGAGGTACACATTTGGGAATCAATACATAGGCAGCAGGTAAATCTTTAGGCATGAATGAGATTATTCAAGGTGAGACTATAGCGTGAAAGGGGAAGAGGGAAGTGGATGTGTGGTGACTGAGAAAGAAAGCAGGGTGGAAAATTGCACCATATCATTCTTTTTCCATTTTCCCCATCATTTTGGCCCCGGGGACCACAAAGATAACAGTGCAACTTAATAAAAGCTCTATAAACAGAAAAGATATGTTTGCTATTCAGGCCCTTAGGCCACTCCAAGGTAAGTGAAATGGTGAATCTTAGAAACCTCCCTGTGATCTATCCTGACAATGACAATGGGGAAATCTCTCTAACCTCATCATATGTGATTGTGTGTAATACCAGTGTATGTATAATTGTGTGTACAGTTATAATTCAATATTAAAAAAATTAGTTATATTAAAATAGGACTTTGAGTTTTGGAGCACTTCTGGTTATTAAAACTTAATGCCTTAAATAATTTAGAAACTACTGAACAGGAATATCTCTGAATGTGATTCTTAGATATAGCAATTTCTTTTTCCAAGTTAAAATGTGAACAAACACATAGTACATCTTACAGCAAGAGAAAAGTTAAGAGTGGACATATTATTCAAAAGATTGTCTGTTTTCTTTACCAAGAAGAAAGAAATATCTTTTTAGTCACAGGAAGAGAGTATAGGGAGTGCATGATCATAATGTATAGATGAATTATGACAAATGAAGGTGATAGGAGAATTCCCTTGAGTCAGGTGTCTGGTGAGTTAAATCATGCAAGCTATCTGTGATGGTTGACACATGATTTGGTGCAGGCATTTCTTAGTACTAATATTTTTCATGCTCCCTCACACTTATTCAAACACTGCAGAACTTCCTTACCAGCAGTAGGAGGAGTTTTTAGCTTGCTAGAGTACTATATTTCACTCAGTACTGATCAATAGAAACAGTACCATTTTCCGCATCTGAGATGTGAAAGCTGATCTCCCTTGTCTAAGGCCCCGGGCAGGGGCCTACTTTTCTACAATGGGTCAATGAACAGGCGGGAGAGAGGGAGGAGGCCACAGCTTCTCAGCTAGAACAGTTAAATCAATCTTGGCAAATCGAGTAACATGCCTCAACCAGGCTACTCTTATCTCCATGTGGTCAATTAGAGAAAAATCTCATGAGGAAAGAGAAGAAAAAAAAAAGAATGATGTAATTTCTTTTCTAGCCTCCTTGGCATGATTCATATGAATATTCATTATTACACATGGGAGGTATATATATTATCAGATCTGGGCTTAAATATAGAGGCACCTTTGTAAGGAAAGAATAATTCAACATAAACTTTGTATTTGTCTTAAGGAGGCATGAAATATTCAGAGCTCATATAAATATGGGACATAGGCATATGCCACACTGTTTTCAAATGTTTATTTTCTGCTCTATTCCCATAATTGTCTAATTTTGGCAGTAACTATTTTTGTCTTAAAGTGAAAACATGCTTTTGATACAAGTAAGAAAATTATGTGCAGTAACTTCAAGTTAATTTTATAATAAGAAATATGTATTAGCATTAGGTAATATAATTAATTTTTATGATTTTATTTTTTAACTAGAAGTCTTTAAGAAGGCTATGCTTTTGTCTTCATTGCACTACTTAGTTATTTTTATAAAAACAAAGATTTTCCATGTCACATTTTCAAATATCTTAGGAAAAGAAATTTTCAAAAGGATTTTAAAGCATTGACAAATATGTGGCAAATTTTATTTTAAGCATATTTTTAAAATATCTATTTTACTGATGAATAAATAGGAGATATTTAAATGACATTTCAAAGTTAGACTAGAACTAGAAAGAAAACTGGGACATACTTTTAAGTTCTCTTTAACCCTGACCTATCCTACTACAGACCTATATGTGAGCTCTGCTTGGATGTCTAGTGTCTCTATTTAATATGTTACAAGTGGAACCTATCATTATTTTCTCCCAAACCTACTCCTTCACTACTCTTCTTCATCTTGGACTGTGGTATTACCATTCATCCAATAACTTAGGCCAAAATCTTGGATTCATCTTTTATTTTCCTTCCTTCATTTATCCATCTTTCAGCAAATCCTGTTAGTTCTACTTCTAAATATGTAAATAGAATTTTTTGATATTCCATTGCATTCAACCTAGTGTAGGGCACCAACACCTCTCATTGAGATCATTGCAGTAACCTCCAAATGTCAAGTGTGTGCTAAGTTCAATAATTCAAGCTATCTCATTGTTATTTTTGCCCTTCTACAATCTATTTTCCACTCAGTGGCCAAGTAGTATTTCCTGAACCAAACAAACAAACTCAGAACCAATCACTGATCCATGTAAAAGTCTCTGCCTTTAGAAGAAGTCTTCTTAACCTGGCCTATACACCCTGCATGATCTGTCCTCTGCTTTTCCCCTCTAGCTCTGTCTCTTCTATTCTCCCAGTAGTACAAGTACTTTCTTTTTTTTTTTTTTTAATTTTTTTTTTCAATGTTTTTTTAAATTTATTTTTGGGACAGAGAGAGACAGAGCATGAACGGGGGAGGGGCAGAGAGAGAGGGAGACACAGAATCCGAAACAGGCTCCAGGCTCTGAGCCATCAGCCCAGAGCCCGACGCGGGGCTCGAACTCACGGACTGCGAGATCGTGACCTGGCTGAAGTCGGACGCTTAACCGACTGCGCCACCCAGGCGCCCCAAGTACTTTCTTTTTTTTTTTTTAATTTTTTAAGTTTATTATTTTGAGACAAAGATAGAGTGTAAGTGGGGGAGAGGCAGAGACAGCAGGAGAGAGAGAGAATTCCAAGCAGGCTCTGCATTGACAGGGGCCCAAACTCATCAATCACGAGATCATGACCTGAGCCAAGTTGGACACTTAACCAACTGAGCCGCCCGCGCACCCCAGACAAGTGCTTTCTGATTTGCTCACCACTTTATCCATGGCAGAGTTCTGAGCATGAGAGTAGACACTCAATACACTTGTCAAATGCATGAACAAATATTTTATATATTTTTCTGAGCCTAAATGAAGTTCTCCTAAGGCTTTGGTGCTAAGCAGAGCTCAGATTAAATCCTTACATGGGTGTTCATTTGAGATTTTGGTATCAATAATCACTGAATGAAAGCTTAGGGCAGTCAGGGTTTGCTTTGCAACCTGTGCTGTGCCCCTTCCTTGACATTTCCTGTAGACTTAGCTACACCTGGGCTCTGAGATCAATCCTGAGTTAAGATAGGAGTGATTCAAGGGCCTGGCAGGTGACTCAACTTGACGGTTCCTTCCTATCAGTACCACTATGACTTTGTGAATTTCTGCCTTCTTTCTTTTTTTTTTTTTCAACGTTTATTTATTTTGGGGACAGAGAGAGACAGAGCATGAACGGGGGAGGGGCAGAGAGAGAGGGAGACACAGAATCAGAAACAGGGTCCAGGCTCTGAGCCATCAGCCCAGAGCCCGACGCGGGGCTCGAACTCATGGACCGCGAGATCGTGACCTGGCTGAAGTCGGACGCCCAACCGACTGCGCCACCCAGGCGCCCCAATTTCTGCCTTATTTCTAAGCCCAGGTTCATATCTTGATCCTTGTTTTGTTACTGGATTTTAGCCTACTTTCTTCTGCTTCAACAACTGCTCAGTAATCCCCTTTTTCCAATTCCAGGATCAAACTATACTAATGTCCACTTGAGGTGACCTGTATTCAACTTTGTACCATATTGGAATCATCATAGATCTCTTCTAAAACTGATTTAGGATCCTAGCTGAGATCCCATAGTACCAAAGCCATCCAGAAGAGAATGAGTGAACAGTCATAATGTTGAAACTAAGCCTTTAGAAAACACCCAAAGCTATTTATGCATAAATCATGTGAAATCTCTTACGTGCAATTAAAAAACAATTACAACAAAATCCCATGGTGTTCAGTATTTGCATAGTTCCAAAATAGTCCTATTTCCTTTAAAGAGAAAAACCTGAGTGGGGAAAGCTACACGGTAATATATTTATTCCATATGTAATCATTAACAACATTTCACTATGGCCCATTTTTGGGTAAGTTGTCAATACCTCAGGATCTCCAAATTAAGGGGATTAAAAGGAAACTGATTCTAGTGAAGGTGTATGGCCTACAAAAGCTGATGTAGGAAACAAATTAACTTATTTTCAGAGCTAATCCTTTTAAGCTTGAAGGAAAACCTACCTCACATTTCTTAATCAGTATCTTCTGTAAAGCTTCTTCCCTGACAGAGATAGGAATTTGGGAAGGGATAAAGTGAGCTGTCCTTTCCAACACTACAGCTAAGATTTTCATCTTGCTAGGGTCTGCAAAGCACTCTCAAACTCAGCAGGAAAATATTGAAGTTAAGTTTTGCTATCCCTTCTGATTTTATCAGATTTTCATGCCACAGAGAACAGTGAACAAGCTAGAGAGGCAGAGATAAATGAAAATTCCCTTTGGTGAAGGGAAAAAGCAATCACTACTAGTTTTGTAGTTTTTTTTAATTTTTCTGCTGATGACAAAAGGAAATGGTGTAGTACTTTGTGGGTAACTATTGTGTCATAAGGGAAACATGCTATTTAATTTACTTGTAGATAAAGTGTAAATTAATAAATTATAAATGAATCTCTTTTTATCAACCGTTGAATATTATATAACCCTATCATTTTAAGTTTTTATCCCTCTTTTTCTTGAGGAAAAGAATAAGAACCCCAAGAAATAACCCTTTGATGCTTGTATTATCTGCTTGGGCTGTCGTAACAAAATGCTATAGACTAGGCAGCTTAAACAACAGGAACTTATTTGTCACGGTTCTGAAGACTGGAGGTCCAAGATCAAGGTGCCAGCTGGGTCAATGTTTGATTAGTGAGAACCATCTCTTTGGGTTGCAGACAGATACCTTCTTGATGTGTCTTCTTATGGTCTTTCTTTAGTATATGCAGGTGGAGAGAAAGACATAAAACAAGCTCTCTGGTATTTCTTCTTATAAGGGCACCAATCCCATCATGAGGGCCCCACTCTCGTGACCTCATCTAAATCTAGTTACCTACAAAAGGCATATCCCAAATATTATCACATTGGGGGTTGGGGCCTCAATATATGAGTTTAAAGAGGGACACAATTCAGTCCAGAGCATTCAAACCCTAGACCCCCAAAATGCATGTCCTTCTCACATGCAAAATATATTCATTCCATATTCACAGCCCTTAAAGTCCTAATTTATTTCAGCATTAGTTTTAAAGTCCAGAGTCTCATCTAAATATCATCTGAATCAGTTATGGATGAAACCTGAGGTATGATTCATCCTAAGGCAAAATTCCTCACCAGTTGTGAATCTGTGAAACTAGCCAAGTTATGTGCTTCCAAAATACACTGGTGAGACAGGCATAGGATAGACATTCCTGTTTTGAAAGAAAGAAACAGGAAAGAAGGAAGGGACTGGGTTCCAAGCAAATCCAACACCTAGCAAGACAAATTTCATTGGATCTTAAGGCTTGAGAGTAATCCTCTTTGGCTTCATGTCCCACCTTCCAGGTCCACTGGGTTGGCAGGGTCACCCCCATGTCTCTGCAGGATGACCCTGCTCCTTTCACATTCTTATTTTCAGTAATGTGTTCCTCATTTTCATTTGTGTCTTGACAAGAATCACCCTTAAAATCCATGATTCTAGCATGTGCCTCAAAACTCCTCCAATCACTATCATCCAGTACCAAAGCTGCCTCCACATGGTTAGGTATTGTTACAGCAGTACTTTTTTTACATAAAATAATTTTATGAGACCTTTTGATAATGACACCTGGGAAGTTACAGTCATCAAGATGATTTTAGAAAATCTCCTATTAATTTGTACATGCCCAGAGCCAAATGAACATTGCAAGAATAAAATTAATCCAAACCTGAAAAAATGTTATGGATTTCAAATAAAGTATTTTTATCCAAATAATAGGATCTGTGCCTACAGAATGATGTAAAATTGGGACCACTACTATTTTATTTCCTCATTGATTAGCATTTAAAAATCAAATTTATATGTGCACATAGTTAAATGAGTCAATTAATCCTATAAGATTTATTAAGGTAATCAAAGACTTCATTTCCCCCCTTATATTTGGGGGAAGCTGGTTATGTTAATAGATGATAACAGTTGATAAAAGAAGGCAGAGCTAATTCACTCCTGTTTTGCTTCTATTTTCTCTAACATAAATAATGGTTTTAAAATGGGAACGTACTTATTAAATAACATGAAAAATATAATCTATTGTAGGTTAAGATGCAAAGAGAAAATAACAGCCTACTTTAGATGAATTCAAGTGTTAAAGCCTTAACAATTATATCTAAGGATGCTGAAGAAACTTTTTATGTTCATTTCAGAATTCTTTGAAATTCCATGTAACCACTGAAAAGGGGAGAGTGAGAGAATGAGAGATATGGAGAAAGAGTAGGTCTATGATAGGTAAGTGTCCTAATTTTTTTTAAAGAGGGAAATGCCTGGTTAAATTCTTAAGAGGATTTTCCAAATTCTTGAGCATTTAGAAGCAAATGAGTGGTCACTAAAAGCCAGTCTGATTTTTCTCTCCGTGGATTCCCAGAATATACAGTGTATAGGGGAATATAGTTAGTAGCATTGCTTTATTTTCTCTGCTCAAAACTCTAGCTGCCAACATCCCTTCAGCTTCATCCAAGGACTTCTCAAGAAATCTCTTTTCAATAAGTTTGGAAACACATGGTATAGTGATGATACAGGTAGGCTTCAGTAAACCATTTGAAAACATCAGAATGTCTTTGTGACTAATATGGAGAAATATAGGCTGAATGATAGCACCGTGCAGTGATCCTGTGGTTATGTGAGCTGTCATACTTTCTTCCTCCCTTCCTCACCTATAAAAAGGTATCAACCACCAAGAGAACTGAGTGAATCACAACTGTTGAGATTTCAGGCATCAAGGAGGAAATGGGGAGACTTTTTTTGCAAGGGTATTGTTGGCATCCCCTCAAATAATATCAAGTTGGCAACTTCTTGGTTATAGTTTCTGAGGACAGTATCCCTTGAGTAAATATCTTGAAAGCCACAAAATGAGCTTTGCAAAGAATGAGAAAAGCAAAACAAAGGAGTGTTTCATATTTAAGATTTAAATCTCTGTTCTTGGACCTGTGCCTAGTTCTAGCAAAACAGCAATATCTATCCAACAAATCTCATACAGACTATCTACAGAAATGTTGATTTTCCAATTGAATTATAAATACATAATTGAAAAACTACTTTATTCTTCTTATACTTCTTTTTAAAAAGCTCTTTAAAAAGTTAAATGTGCTTTATAAG
This sequence comes from Herpailurus yagouaroundi, assembly GCF_014898765.1. Lineage (NCBI taxonomy): Eukaryota > Metazoa > Chordata > Mammalia > Carnivora > Felidae > Herpailurus > Herpailurus yagouaroundi. The sequence continues at coordinate 13,557 of NW_024422555.1, read as the reverse complement.
TGTCATGTCAGAAAACTTCTCATTTTAACCATGGAAGATAGTTTTCTTTTATTATAATATTTTTACAAATGGAAAATAGAACATTGCAAAATACGTGAGTTGACCAAGATGACTAAATGAAAAAAACTGGCATAGGATCAACATTTCTCCTCTTCTTTTCTTGTGTAAATCTCACTAACCTTTTTTTCTTAATGAAAGTTTTCCTTAACAAGTATTTATCCAGGGGACACTGGCATACAAAATGCTTTTTCATTGTGATATATTGCTATATTTATGGAAGTCTTGCGTCTATGCTCTGACAATTTTCAAAGAGGAGAAAAAGCAGTTTGGTTCACTATTTAGGGTGTTACTGCTTGGTTGTGCAGTTTTAATAAATCCTACCGTGTTGTGGTTCAGCTTTATTTAGTTTTGTGCTCACCCAAACTCTTGAGAATAAACCAAATGGCTCTCTCTCTCTAGTGCTGTTTTAGCTCTGTGCCTTGAATGGAAATTAAATGCAAATGCTTTCATTGCACTATCCCCTTGTTAATTTATCACATGTTTAAACACAGCAACATATTGGAAAACCTTGTTATTTCGTAATCTTCAGATTCTTTGCACAATGATATTAAGAACAGAATAATGAGTAAAGATAAGCCGATGGGAAGCACATGTCTACAGGGCAACTGGCAGCAGTCCCACAGCCATTAGTCTGTGGTATCTGGTGAAACTGCTAGAGTCAGCTTGCACTCCAATTGCATGACAGAGCAAAAAAGAAGGAAGAAAAATATCCCTGAAATTAAAGGAGGTGAGCCTTGAAAGCACCACTTTCAGGCCTTAATTATGCTCTCAAATAGTTTATTCTCTCTTTTAAAATGTATGGTCTGATAAAACTCATGCTCTGCAGCAGATTTTTAGTTAAAAGTTAATAAGGGATGATGATGATGGTGATGATGATGATGATGATGATGATTTTAGTAATGCAGTAACAATACAGAAGGCCAACTTCTAGGTAAAGATGAAATTAGAGAAGTGTTTTTCAGGATGAAGAACAAGATCTTGTACTAGAGAACACCCAAAAAATATTTGTAGACTTGATTGATGGTGAATGAGAGAAGTTAAGGGAATTAAAGTGTTCCTTTGTTGTCTTGATATATTGAAGGTAGAAATGCTAATCATAACCAAATGTTGGTGATCATGTGGGGTTAAATTCATGAGCAAGGATATGCGCTCAGTGATGATTATACACCCATGGAGAAGGAGATAAAGAAAAAGTGTAGATTTTTCCTTGTCTTTCTTCTTTCTTAGTACATGTTTTTATTCAAATTTGGAGCTCCGATTCATTAGATTTGGTTTTAAAATGTGTTTTCAAATAAGCAAACATCACCCAGTATGCATTTAGATAATATTTCACAAATGGCTGTATCCTAAAGTTACTTAATATAAACCATTTTCTTGGACTTTACTCAGTCTCTGTATCTCAACAATCGTGTTTCAAGAACAGCTAGTATTGTTTTCAGCAGATTTTTTTTTTAATTGGCAGAATATCGATGAGCTTGATTGCATGTTAGGTCATTTTAAAATGGCATTGGTGACCCTATCATCTATTTTTTAAAATATTGACCTCTGTGATGCCTGTCTCTCATTCTTAAAATTTGAGTTTAAAATCTGGGTCAATACATAAAACAAACAATTCCTAAAGGCAGTTTTTAAAAGTGCTTTGTGCACCTAAATTCTATTTAAAATTTTGTCTCTGCTTACATACTTCTCAATACCACATTATATTCCTATTAACTGGTTGTTTCCCCAACCCCTTTCCATTACTACCTACCTACCTATCTTCCTCTCTTCCTTCCTTCTTCCTTTTCTTTCTTCCTTTCTTCCCTCCTGCCTGCCTTTTCCCCCTTTTTCCAACATGATGGAAGGTGGTATCATCCACTGAGATGGGCAAGACTGAAAGAAAGAGTAGTCCTTGAAGGGGAAATCAAAAAGTTTAGTGTAGATGTATCATGTTTGAAATGTTTACAAATCTCCATGTGAAGATGATAACATGCAAGATATATAACATAGGAGTCCAGAGGAAGGGGTTGGCCTGTAGATATAAATTTGAAAGTCAACAGTGAACTAATATGTGTAAAGCCACAGGATTCAATACAATCATTTAAAGAGTGAGTGCAGATGATGATATGATACCCTACATGGAAAACGTGAAAGACTCCACCAAAAAACTACTAGAACTGATACATGAATTCAGGGAAGTTGCAAGATATAAAATCAATGTATAGAAATTGGTTGCATTTATATACACCAACAATGAAGCAACAGAAGGAGAAATCAAGGAATCAATCCCATTTACAATTGCACCAAACCCGTAAGATACCCAGGAATAAACCTAACTAAAAGGTAAAAGATTTATATGCTGAAAACTGTAGAAAGCATATGAAAGAAATTGAAGAAGTCACAAAGAAATGGAAAAATATTCCATGCTGATGGATTGGAAGAAAAAATATTGTTAAAATATGGATACTACCCAAAGCAATCAACACATTCAGCGCAATCCCTATCAAAATAATACTGGCATCCTTCACAGAGTTAAAACAATCTTAAAATTTATATGGAATCACAAAAGACCCTGCATAGCCAAAGTAATGTTGAAAAAGAAAACCAAAGCTGGAGGCATCACAATTCTGGACTTCAAGCTGTGTTATAAAGCTGTAATCACCCAAAGAGTATGGTACTGACACACACACAAAAAAACACATTAATCAATGTGACAGAATACAGAACCCAGAAATGGACCCACAACTATATGGCCAACTCGTCTTCGACAAAGCAGGAAAGAATATCCAATGGAAAACAGACAGTCTCTTCAGAAAATGGTGTTGGGAAAACTGGACAATGACATGCAGAAAAAAATGAACCTGGACTATTTTCTTACACCATACACAAAAATCAACTTAAAATGGATGACAGACCTGAATGTGAGACAGGAAACCATCAAAACCCTAGAAGAGAAAACAGGCAGCAACCTCTTGACCTTGGCTGCAGCAACTTCTTATGAGACATGTCTTTGGAGGGAAGAGAATTAAAAGCAAAAATGAACTATTGGGACCTCATCAAGATAAAAAAACTTCTGCACAGCAAAGGAAACAATCAACAAAACTAAAAGACAACTGATGGAATGGAAGAAGCTAGTTGCAAATGACATATTAGATAAAGGGTTAGTATGCAAAACCTGTAAAGAACTTACCAAACTGAATACCCAAAAAACAAATAATCCAGTGAAGAAATAGCAGAAGACATAGACACTTTTTGAAAGAAGACGTCCAGATGGCCAACAGACACATGAAAAGATGTTCATCACTCATCATCAGGGAAATACAAATCAAAACCACAAAGAGATACCACCTCACACCTGTCAGAATGACTAAAATTAACAACTTGGGCAACAGATGTTGGCAAGGATGTAGAGAAAGGGGAATGCTTATCCACTGCTGGTGGGAATGCAAACTGGTGCAGCCACTCTGGAGAACAGTATGGAGATTCCTCAAAAACTTAAAAATTGAACTACCCTGTGACCCCACAATTGTACTACTAGGTATTTATACAAAGAATATAAGAGTGCTGTTTTGAAGGGGCACATGCACCCCAATGTTTATAGCACTGCTATCAACAATAGCCAAATTATGGAAAGAGCCCAAAGACACTGATGTCCATTGACTGATGAATGTATAAAGAAGATGTGGTATGTGTGTATATATATATATATATATATATATATATATGTGTGTGTGTGTGTGTGTGTGTATGTATATATGTATACATATGTATACATATGTGTGTGTGTGTATATATATATACACACACACACACACATACATGGACTATTCACCATTAAAAAGCTAAATCTTGCCATTTGTAACAATGTGATGGAACTAGAGTATATTATACTAAGCGAAGTAAGTCAGAGAAAGACAAATATATGATTTCACTCATATGTAGAATTTTAGAAACACAACATGTGAACATAGGAGAAGGGAAAGAAAAATAAGATAAAAACAGAGAGGGAGGCAAACCATAAGAGACTCTTTTTTTTTATTTAATTTTTTTTAACGTTTATTTATTTTTGAGACAGAGAGAGACAGAGCATGAACGGGGGAGGGTCAGAGAGAGAGGGAGACACAGAATCTGAAACAGGCTCCAGGCTCTGAGCTGTCAGCACAGAGCCCGACGCGGAGCTTGAACTCACGGACCTCGAGATCATGACCTCAGCCGAAGTCGGACGCTCAACCGACTGAGCCACCCAGGCTCCCCAGGAGACTCTTAAATACAGAGAACAAACTCAGGGTTGCTTGAGGGGAGGTGGGTGG
>NW_024422555.1:0-9108 GCF_014898765.1 Herpailurus yagouaroundi | reverse complement strand
CCACTTGTTGGGGTGAGCACTGGGTGTTATATGCAAGTGATGAATCACTGGGTTCCACTCCTGAAACCAGTACTACACTGTATGTTAACTAACTAACTTGAATTTAAATAAATAAATTTAAAAAATAAAAAAAGAGAGTGCTGTGAAAAAAGAGAAATGGCTAAGGACCAAACTTAGGGTGCTCCAACATTTAATGGTCAGGAAGAGAAAGAGGAAAAAAATATTTAAATGTATTAATACAATTTTATATTAAGGAGTTTCCTATCCTATTGATCACTTGTCGTTATTTATTTTGGAGTTGGCATGGGACATGGTTTTCTCTTTTTAGAACTTGAAAAATTTGCTGTCTAAAGTCTACAGAACATGTCTGATTCAAGCGGTTTGGTCCACTACTGTGAAGCAGATCCATATTAGTTGGTTGTGAGGCCGTTTCTTATATAATGAGGCTTCCCAAGATTTAGCCAAGTAAGGTACATTATCAAATACCAGAACTACAGGTGTCAGTATATGTCAGGTGGAAATGTAAAATGCAATTTAGGGATGAGACAGGAGTGTCTGGAGCTGAGAGTCTCACAAAAGTGGAAAGGTAAAATAGACAGGAAGTGAGATAAACAAAGGTAATAGTGGTAGGGTCAAAATAAAACTGTCTGACATGAGGCTGGTAGACTGAAGACCGGTAGGTTGTATTCAATCTCTTGAACACATTCTGGCATATGCCTTTCAAGCCATGCTTGAAACAGCCAGATCAGATCAGAGAAAACCTACCATCAGCCTTTTTTTTTTTTTTTTTTTTTTTTGCATTTCTAATTTTAAAGTGAACAGTCATCTTCTCCCAAATGTTCTCACTTTCACTTCTGATGGTTAGAGTCATGTCCACTGCATCCTTCTAAGGGTAAGACTCAGATTCCTATTTCATTAACATGGCTGTCAGCTATTCACTGGGTGCCGGGCTGGTACGTGCACATATATCAATTCTTTTAGGGATTACATTGTCATCTTGGCTGAGGTAGAATTTCATATAAATAACTTGTATTGCCACAGTTTAAAAGCCATGTGTAAATTTCCTAAATCCTCTTGTGTGTAATATTTGCCTAATAGTTTGTCTCATCTGGAATATTTGAAAATTTAGTTCCGTATGATTTAGATGTGGTGTCACAGGAAGTCTTTGCAGCTAATTTTCTTTCTCCGTGCAGAGAAGGACATATCTGACATAATATAACCAGTCACATTGCCAGGGTAAGAATAAATAGCAAGCTATAAACAAACAAATAAGAAATCAAGTCATAAAGGGAAAGAGCACTAGAAATGTGGCCAAACACTGTTATTGTGGAGGGACCTGAGACCGGCATTAAATTAAACAAGTGGGCCTTTGACTATGCTGTGCAAGTGATTATCTCCTCTGAGAGCAGTTGTTCCTTCCTGGGTTATCTGGGTCCTTAAGGCTCTTGTATGATCTAGCAGGGTCAGAGAATTGTTTTCAAAAGTGTAGGAACAGAAAGAACATCTTAACTTATCTTGGACAAAGCTTTGTATGTTTGCCCTTAACTTCATTTTCCAATATACCCTATCATTTCTGACTGCCTTTTCTGACCCTGACACTTCAGTGTGTTTATCTAGCCCCAGTTCTCTATCCCCTTTCCAGTGGGATGTTGGTTATTTTATCATGAATTAATACTATGACTTCAAACTAGAATGCATGAGTAAATCAACACTTACCCACTACATGATGACTCCCTATCATATTCCTGCAGTGAGCCTGGTCTTCTGGAGAGATGAGATGAGCAGGAGAGAAGCCATAACCTCCATATCCCTCCCACCCCCGGCAATGACATTCCCCATGTCTGCATTCCAGGAGCGTGGACACCCATCATTTCTCATTCTGGGTTCTCCAGTTCCCTTCCTGTTGTATACATCATGTGAACCCATGCAATAGGCAACTGCATGGTTTATTTACTTGATCTGGACCAGCAGGAGAAACAAAGATTCCATGGAACTCAGAAACTCTGATGTGCACATGCTTAAGTTATCTCCTTTGCATATAAGTCATATTCTTCCCCCTTCTTTGCCTCTAGTAAAACTTCCCTCAGAATACCCCAAGAATAATAGTTTATAATTTGGGGTACTTATTAAAATCACCTGGGGAACTTATAAAAGTCAGCCTTTGAAAATCTCCCAAGTAATTCCAATACTCAGCCAAGTTGAGCTCTATTGCCCTAGTCCTTCTACCAAGTTTGAGCTAACGAGGCCAAGAGTAACCATGCCTCTAATTATCATCTAATTATTAATTTGCATTTCCTCACGTAATGTCATTATGATTGGGTGGGGGCAACCAGGAGTGGAACATGTACAGCTGAGTTTAAGACTTTTGCCTCTACTTGGTAAAATGTCTTTCTGTGTTCTTGGCTGCTGTCTGTCACTCTTGAGGTTAAAAGAACGCAAACCTCTCCACACTTCTTCCAGTTTGCTCTTTTTGTTTTGTTCTTCTTGCTCCACCAGGTCAGGCTTTCTAGAAATTCTGGCAGATGATCTACAAAATTTCCCCAGAATTTACGGGGAAAGCTTAATGCTTTGATGACTTTCCTACCTCTTGACCACTTGACTTCCTTCTGTGATCGATGTTTGCCTCTCAATAGTAGATAACATTTTATAAAACAGTCTTCTGAGGAAAGAGAATACAAGAGACTTTGGCTGATGAAAGGGTTGGTGATTTGAAAAATGCCTGTGCTTTGGTCAGTGAGGGAGTTTGTTACCTCCAGGATAGTGAGGGTTGAAGGTAGCTTGGGCTGATTTCTCTTGAAATTTGTATCAGTGCCTAACCAGGACCTTTACCAGAATCAGCCTCAGAACCCACAGACCAGGCCACCATCCTTGAGAATTGGCCTGCTTTGACCTTGGGTGGGTTCAAATTAGGTCAAATATTGTTGGTTTCACAAGGCCTCCAACTATAGCTGGGACCTCTTCTTGTATTCACACTGAAGCCACTTACGGCATGGTTCCCTTTGAAACATCAAAATTGGCTCATCCCATAACCACACATATTCATTCTGTGGTTATCTCTTGCCTAGCATCATGATCTGTGCTTCTTATTATGAAAGGGGACCCAGACTCCACTGCTTACCCTATTCAAACTTCATTCCATCATAAACCAGCTCTCCGAGATCCTCACTCTCTCTATAGAATGTTCTTGCTACTTCTTTCCCAGAACTAAAATATGGCTTTTCCATTAATTTATCATTTCCACTGTGTCCCTTCAAATGCAGAGAACCACAGAATTGCAGGATGTTGTCAGTTTTCTGCCTTCTCTACAAAACAACACCTATAATTCCATGCTTTTCTTTTTTACCTTCATGAAAAAAGCTGCTGCCACTCGGAGCTTTCTGCCATCTGGAATGACGTCCTCTGGCCCTCTTAATCCCTGTCTTCTACTTTCCTATTGGGTAGTCCCTCATATTAATTAACAATGCACGCAACTATTTTACTATCATCCTCTTGCTTGCAAACACAGAAAAATGAAAGCTTATATACTATAGATAACATGTAAATATTAGAATGTGTTTTTATTTTTTGTAAGTGATATCATTTTGCACTCTAACCTTCATTGCCTTCGTAGAGGGAAAAATAAAACCAGAAAAAAATGCTGTCAAAATCTTAAGTGCATCCTTCTGAAGTATGGAGTCTTTTAAAACTTTTAATAGTAGTTTTTGTGTTGTTTCAGAGTCATTTGGATAAATGATCATTCAAGTCAAAGTTATACTCCTTACCAGGGCAATTTCTCCCCTTTCTTTCTTTTCTTTTTTTCCTAAAGTTTATTTATTTATTTTGAGAGAGAGAGAGAGAGAGAGAGAGCGAGCTGGACACTTAACCGACTGAGCCATCAAGGCACTCCAATTCCTTCCCTTTCTTAAGAGCAGTTCTCTCCTTTCCTCTTAAGATCACAGATATTAACAGACTCTCTGGCATGGAGGCAAGGGCTCCTGGTCTGAGCTTTCCCAAGGCCATTTCTAGTTTTAAATGCAGTGTGCCTAAGTTGATCTTACCTCTGGGCGTTGGTGTTGGCTGGGGTGCAGCTGACTGCATCTAGTTCTTGCAGAAGGTATCCCGGCATTCATGGAAATCATTGGTGCCCAAAACAGATTCCATTTGCATGGGTCTTACATTCTGTGGTTTTCTCATCCTTAGCCCAGGCCCGCTTCTGGTTCTCTGGCTCTGTCAGCACCTCTGTGTATCCTTTGGGGGAAAATTAGGGAGGCCTCAGATGCTTCCTCTGTGCCACACTGGAGAGTGTGCCACTGAACTTCTTTTACCTTCCTTTGCCCTTTCTCATCACTTGTCACAAGGTCTCCATAAGACTTCCAGCCAGAAGGTAAAACACAAGCCTCCCTCTGCTTTTAACTTCTCAAATCTCTGATTTCTGTGGGGATTTATGCCTTTTGTATCTTCCTTTCTTTTCATCTATACTTCTCAAGTGAGTGGCTTCCGCTCCCACCATGTTACTAAGACTACTTTTCATAAGGTCATGAGTAATCTAACTGCCCCAATTTTTTTTTTAGTATTTTCAGTATTTTCTCACTGCATCTCTCTGCTTTGTTTGACATGCTGATTCCTTTATTTTCCAAACTCTGTGCTTTGCTGGTTCCACTCAGAACTTTTGGCCTATTTCCTATTTTGTTTTGCCTTTTATTGCTGGTGTTAATGAGAATTTTGTCCTTGAATTGTTTCACCTCTTATTATGGCTAAGTCCAGGAAAAGGGGACGTTCTCCCTGGGTGATTGCTTTTATTCCCACGTTAAACTACATTCTTTACACTGCTATTATAAAACAACAACAACAACAACAACAACAACAACAACAACAACAACAAAAACAAACTAAAAAAGTATATCTCCAGTTCAGAACGTTCCTCCAAACTTTAGACTCATATATTTAACTACCTCCTGGATATTTCCAGGCCTTTCAAACTGAACTTGTACAAACTGAACTCATTATCCTTCCCAGCTTCTCAGGATGTATTTTTCAGTCTCGAATGACACCACTTTCTCCCTAGCCACTAGGGTTAGAGTACTTGGGAGTCATTTTTTGCTCTTTTAATTCTCGTATCTCCTATATTCTCACAGTGAATCACCAAAGCCTGCCAAATTTCTTCCTATTTTATACTAATTTATCAATGATCTTTCAGTCATCACCTGTGTATCTATGTCTGTGTATCTATGTATCTACATATCTATGTATCATCATATATCAATCATCTTCCATTATTTGTGTATGATGAAAATTTTTCTCTCAAAGTTTACATATTATTAAGTGGTTAAATGTAAATACAAATAAAAATTTAGGAATAGGGACTTCTGGATGGCTCAGTTGGTTAAGCGTCCAACTTCAGCTCAGATCATGGTCTCACAGTTTGAGGGTTTGAACCCCACATCAGGCTCTGTGCTGACAGATCAGAGCCTGGAGCCTGCTTTGAACTCTGTGTCTCCCTCTCTCTCCACCCCTCCCCTGCTCACCTACTGTCTCTCTTTCAAAAATAAATAAACATTAAAAAAATTTTTGGAAGGGGGAAAAGAAATAGTATATAGCTTGTAAAGACCCACATTGTAATTATTAGTGCTATAATTAAGCCTCAAAGTCAGTGCCAAACTTTTGGGTAGCCAAAGCAAAAATGAGATTAGGTCAGTTACCTAATTCTTTTTATCAGAGAAAACAAAGAAATTTTCGTAAGTTGTAAATTCTGATTAGCTTTTGTGTTGGTAAAGCTATGTTTAAAGCTCTGATTAGCTTTTGTGTTGGTAAAGCTATGTTGGTAAAGCTATGTTTATCTTTCCCTTTAACCTTAAATTGCCCTTTTAACCAACTCTCCTTTCAGGGCAAATCTCCTTGGGTACTTAGTGCTCCTTTAGCATTTGAAGACCTCTCCTTCTCAAAAAAAAAAAAAAAAAAAAAAAAAAGAGATCCTTCCCCATTTTTCCCAGTCTGTTCCAAACTTAGGGCCTAAGTTCTTTGCTTATGGGAGCCCCAATCCTTCTCTTTGTCCTGCAGCTATGTTTTTTGACCTTGTCTCTGTTTCTTAAAAGATCAAGTCTCTCTGCAGCTCAGCATTTTAAAACTGTCAAACTCAATTTTAAGCAGATGTCTACATGTTAGAGATTTTAGTTGAGGTCTAACTTGTATTCTCTTTTGGATTAAGACATGCCTAGACAAGTTTGTGGGTCCACTGGGGCTGGCTCTCTGGTGCCTTAATTCATAAAATGGTGGGGAAGTCTTTGATGAAGAACTGTGCTTGCATTAGTGCCAGAGGTAGGATATGAGAGTGCCATTTACAGTTATTATTTGTGAATGAAGCAAATAGAGTAGGCTTTAGGGAGATACCTGTTAGCCTACATCTAGGCATGGAGGATAGTAGTGTCTCCTGGCTTACAGCAAGGAGGCCACGCGTATACAGCATCAGCATCAGCTATGCCGTCCTCTCCACTGGGAACAGAGCTGGCTGTGATGTGCCTTTGCAGAGGCTTCCAAGTATGGGGTGGCGGTGGAGAGCTCAGGCTGGGGTGCCAGACAGAGGTGGATTGGACTCCTGGCTCTGCTCCTTCCTTCTTTGTAGCCTTGGGCAACTTCCTTTACGTCTCTGACCCTGTTGTTGTAAGAATTAAAAATCGGTCATGTGGAGTACTCAACATCATATTTGGCATATAGGTGAGGGCTGAATAAGTGGGAGTTGTTATTACTACTAATACCATCATCATCATTATCAGATATCATTGTAGGAACGAGGAGCAAGGGAGGAGGAAAATGGTAAGCTGCATGGGAGATGAAAGGTTGGCTTTGGGGGTTCAGGTGAGTCACACATAAAGGTTTTATAAACTAATTGAGGAAAGGAGGTTGAGGAAGGTTAGCATTCTTGGATTATATGATGTAAGAGAGCTGAAGAGTTATGTGATCTTTTTTCCTTTTTTTAAAATGTTTTTTAATGTTTATTATTTTTTTTTTTTATTATTTTTGAGACAGAGAGAGACAGAGCATGAACGGGGGAGGGGCAGAGAGAGAGGGAGACACAGAATCGGAAGCGGGCTCCAGGCTCTGAGCCATCAGCCCAGAGCCCGACGCGGGGCTCGAACTCACGGACCGCGAGATCGTGACCTGAGCCGAAGTCGGATGCTTAACCAACTGCGCCACCCAGGCGCCCCTGTGATCTTATTTCCTATCTGTACAAAATGAATTATGGCCAGACTTAGGGGTATGGTTATAAATGTTAGGATGAAAAATGGGCCATCTTATATTCTAGAGAGTTTGGTTGTTTAGGTTTGGAACTGTTTCTGAAATTGGCCTTTATCCTATGAATACTGTCTAACCTATAAATGCTACATAATACTTGACCTTTTATAATATTTTATAGAGTTGACCACTCCCTCTTTCTTGAAATTGTCTCCTTGCTGGAGGCTTCTACAAAACCATTTTCTCCTGGTTTTCTTCCTACCATTCAGATCCTTCTTTCTGGAAGCCAATTTTTTTCCCCTTAAGTTTTCTCCCTTTTTGGGGGTGCCTGCGTGGCTCAGTCGGTTGAGTGTCTGCTTTCGGCTCAGGTTGTAGTCTCACGGTTCATGGGTTGGAGCCCCATGTTGGGCTCTCTGCTGTGTGTGAAGAGCCTGCTCTAGATCTTCTGTCCCCCTCTCTCCCTTTCCCTCCCCTGCTTGTGTGCGTGTGCTCGCTCTCTCTCTTGAATAAATAAATGAATACAAACTTTAAAAAAACTTAAAACATTTCTCCCTCTTTGAAGCTCTTAACTATCCCTATGTCCCAGGACTATGTTATCTCTTTGCTCTTCTTATCTTTTAATGATCTGTAGGACATGCCAAACCTATGGCTTAAAGCACCATTTATAGGCATATGACTTGCAAATCTATTCCAAAGCCTGACCCCTCTCCTGAGTTATTGGGTCTATATACCCAATCATGGCAGGTTGAGCAAAAAAGGCTTTAAACAGAATTGGTGGGACTAAACTGTAGCTATTGAAACAAACAGGGAAATTTCCATTTACACAGGGGCCCATTTGGCCCCTGATATGTTTCAGTCCCAAGTTTAGGTGGAGGCCTCTTGGTGGAAGTGTACACATACTGGTCCTGACAGCTATGTCAGATGGTTTCTGCCACTTGCCAGTTGCATAACCTTGGGAAGTTACTTAACCCCAGAAAACTTTCACTTGGTCATCTTTAAGATAGGGAGAATGTATATGCCCTTTTTACTTCTTGCCTTTTAGCCCAATGGATGCTTCCAGGATCTACATATATTCTTTTGTTGTTAGATTTTATGTTTTCTTCATAGAGTATTTTACTTAATTTATTTATTTAAAATTATTTTTTTAATTTACATCCAAATTAGTTAGCATATAGTGCAACAATGATTTCAGGAGTAGATTCCTTAGTGTCCTTTACCCATTTAGCCCATTCCCCCACCACACCCCCTCCACTAACCCTCTGTTTGTTCTCCATATTTATGAGTCTCTTCTGTTTTGTCCCCCTCCCTGTTTTTATATTATTTTTGTTTCCCTTCCCTTATGTTAATGTTTTGTCTCTTAAAGTCCTCATATGAGTAAAGTCATATGATATTTGTCTTTCTCTGACTGACTAATTAGCATAATACCCTCTAGTTCCATCCACGTAGTTGCAAATGGCAAGATTTCATTCTCTTTGATTTCTGAGTAATACTCCATTATATATATATACATATACCATATCTTCTTTATCCATTCATCCATCGGTGGACATTTGGGCTCTTTCCATACTTTGGCTAATGTTGATAGTGCTGCTATAAATATGGGGGTGCATGTGTCCCTTCGAAACAGCACACCTGTATCCCTTGGATAAATATCCAGTAGTACAATTGCGGGGTACAGGGTAATTCTATTTTTAGCTTTTTGAGGAACCTCCATACTGTTTTCCAGAGTGGCTGCACCAGCTTGCATTCCCACCAACAATGCAAAAGAGGTCCTCTTTCTCCACATCCTCGCCAACATCTGTTGTTGCCTGAGTTGTTAATGTTAGCCATTCTGACAGGTGTAAGGTAGTACCTCATTGTGGTTTTGATTTGTATTTCCCTGATGATGAGTGATGCGGA